>NC_074671.1:69245042-69252542 GCF_029448725.1 Salvelinus fontinalis | reverse complement strand
TCTAGGGGAAGGCAGATGCAGTGCATCTCGACCAATAGAAGACATGCAAATTAATAAACTGACCTCAGAACAGCCTGCCTGATTTCAGATTTCTCACTTCCTCACAGGAAAATTGCTCCAACTTGAGTTCTGTTTTACTCACAGATATAATTCAAACGATTTTAGAAACTAGAGAGTGTTTTCTATCCAATAGTAATAATAATATGCATATTGTACGAGCAAGAATTGAGTACGAGGCAGTTTAATTTGGGAACGAAATTTTTACAAAGTGAAAACAGCACCCCCTATTGAGAAAAGGTTTTAAGAGAGAAACAGATTTGAGTTGAGCAGAGGATAGTTGTTAAGAGAGAAACAGAGTTGAGTTGAGCAGAGAATAGTTGTTAAGAGAAAAACAGAGTTGAGTTGAGCAGAGGATCGTTGTTGAGTTAAGAGAGAAACAGAGTTGAGTTGAGCAGAGGATTAAAAAGAGAGAAACAGAGTTGAGTTGAGCAGAGGATTAAAAAGAGAAAAACAGAGTTGAGTTGAGCAGAGGATCGTTGTTGAGTTAAGAGAGAAACAGAGTTGAGTTGAGCAGAGGATCGTTGTTGAGTTAAGAGAGAAACAGAGTTGAGTTGAGCAGAGGATTAAAAAGAGAGAAACAGAGTTGAGTTGAGCAGAGGATTAAAAAGAGAAAAACAGAGTTGAGTTGAGCAGAGGATCGTTGTTGAGTTAAGAGAGAAACAGAGTTGAGTTGAGCAGAGGATTAAAAAGAGAGAAACAGAGTTGAGTTGAGCAGAGGATTAAAAAGAGAGAAACAGAGTTGAGTTGAGTTGAGGATTAAAAAGAGAGAAACAGAGTTGAGTTGAGTTGAGGATTAAAAAGAGAGAAACAGATTTGAGTTGAGCAGAGGATAGTTGTTAAGAGAGAAACAGAGTTGAGTTGAGCAGAGGATAGTTGTTGAGTTAAGAGATTAGATAGCAGTCAAATCCCAGAAACTTGTGAAAAGGGAAAGCGCGTAGTAAGAGCGGACAGGGTGTCTTTACACATAGTATCATCAACAAGTTCAATACCTATACCGTTCTGTCATATGTGTATATAATACTTGTCAATATGGCAGTATATCATCTGTCTGAAGAAACACTGTGTGGAGGTGTGTGGAGGGGAGGGTTACTTACAGGTGGGCCTGCGGGGGGCAGGGCTGGTGTTGTCGTGCTCTGCTGGGGGGGCACGGCGGGGCAGGGAGGATGCAGGCCTGGGCAGAGAGGACCTCTTTTCTGGGGTCCGATAGGTACCCTCCTGTCACACACAACATAGAGTACATGTATGAGCACTTAGCAGACACAGATACAAACACATGCCATAGATCTAATAACAACATACCGACAACACCCGATTGCTGAGAACTAAATTACTTGTAATACCCAATTGTGTGGTTGTGAGAATGAATGGACAAAAACGAATGAACATCTCTGACATAGTCGTTACGGAACATTAGAATATTACCAATATGGAATGAATTGCACCTATACAGGAAGGAGGGAGGGTACTGCTCTAAAGGGCGTGTATTTTCCTTTCCCCTCCTCCTCACCTTCTCTTCCCTCCGCCCCCGCCTCTGCAGTGAGGGTGAGGGGGAGTTTCTGCCTGAGCATGCGGAGGAGGGGCGTGGCCCGCATAACTCCGCCTCCACTAGTGGTTTGGGTTTAGTGTGGGAGCATGCAGAGTTGGGCCTGGAGGACAGATCCTCTACCCCCCTGGTCAGTCGATGGTTTTTTAAGGCGGTGCGTGTGAGGCTCTAGACGGTAGCCATGGCAACGCAGGTAGGATGAATGGATGAATGGATGGCATGCAGGACCGACAGAGAGATGGACAAATAATAGACAGAATGACAGACAGGAGATGAGAGATGGGAAAATAATGAAATACAAAGACCGAAGACATATCAGAGGTGGGATGTCAGTGACAACACAATGTGACATCAATATATTCTAAATTACCATATACAGCTTGTATTACTTACAGAGGTCCTTTCCCGGGATTGGTGGGCCACATTAAGAGGCTGCCGGTCCTCCACGGCTGAGGAGAGAGAGAGAAAGAGAGAGAGAGAGAGAGGGAGGGACAGCAAGGGAAGAGAGAGAGGGATACAGGAAGAGAGGGGGGGCAGAGAGGGAAGAGAGAGAAAGACAGGGAGGAGAGAGAGAGAGAGAGAGAGAGAGAGAGAGAGAGAGAGAGAGAGAGAGAGAGAGAGGGGGGGGGGAGACAGAGAGAGAGAGAAGAGAGATAGAGAGCGAGGGAGGGACAGCGATGGAAGAGAGAGAGAGAATAATCAACTGTCAGGGTTAGGCCAGCAGAGGGGGATATCAGCCAACAGAAACACACAGCGGTAGCAATGAGTAGAGGGAATGCAGCAGACGCCAGATACCAGAGAAGACTACAGCCCATCATTAATCTCAAACACTCGAACACACACACAGTCCACACACACAGTCCACACACACAGCCAGTGCACTCTATCTTTAACCACTGAATCAGAAAACGTTCTAATGCAGAAGTGATGCATTCTTACTGCAAATCTTCAAGGAAGCATTTCTGTCAGGCTCATTTGTTCCTGACCAAATTCACCTATATTTCAGTTCACACAGCAGCACCCCAGTCAGACACCTGCCAGTCACTTCCACCAAACAGAAGAGTAAGGTATAGATAGTACTGTGGCTCAAGACAAAAACCATCCCAGCTAGCACATTTGGTTCCTTGGAAGTTGTGGGAACGTGCGTTTTTGGTTTCCCATTGGTTCTGGGAACGAAGCCATAAGTATTCTGACCGGTAAAAACTGAATGTTTTTTAAACGTTCTGAGAATGGAAGTGAACATTCTGCCTGTTCTGGGAACGTTCATTTTTAGGTTTGCTAGAGGTTCTGAGAACGTTTTAGTCTAGTTCCTTGAAAGTTTTCCTCTGATGTTTTATTTACGCTCTGAGAACAACATTTTTTTTTAGGTTTTTGAATAGCTTCCTTAAAACTTTCACTGAATGTTTCAATATGATTTTAATAACACTGCTAGATTACTTGGGTTCAGTTTTTGGAACTCCAAGCACACAGAAATTGATTTCCATTGGCATTAATCATGCAAATCACACATTTAATCACACATTAATCACACATTTATTGTGACACAGCATCAGTGAAGATTCAAACCTATAATCGGCTGTTCTCTATCCATAGAATTAGTCCACTGCGCCACCAGCCTGCCATGTTTTTTTTTACACATACAAAAATGTTAATTTTTGTCTATTCAAACAGACCCCATTACAAAGGAAAGAATCACTCATTAGCCTAAGGTAGTGAGAGTTTTGTTGATGCTGAGAACGGAAGGTATATGTTTTAAATAACATTCTTAGAACGTTCTCTAAAGTTTTCTTGTGGTTTTTCTGGAATGTTTTCTTAATGTCCTCTGAATAATTTTATAACATAACTTTAAATAGAACCATGAGGAAACTTCTAGGAAACGTTATGCTGAAGTACTGAAATTCCCACAGAAGAACGTTGTTTCATAACGTTCTCTGAACTATTTAGAGAGATTCCCAATGTCAAATCAGTTAAAGAACATTACTAGAACATTACCAAAATTGAAATGAAATGTAACCATGTTTGAACTTTTAGGAAACGTACTGTTAAAGTAATGAAATACCAAGAAAATTATGTTTTTTTTGTCAAGTTCCTTAAATGTGCTGAGAATGTTCTAAAGCCAAGCAACTATCCTGCATCATTCCCAGAACGTTAAGGGGAGGTTGTATGCTCTCACCAAGCTCTAAGAAACATACGGTTCTCTGAACGTTATGTGCTAGCTGGGATAGTGGCACATGGTTCTCACAAAGCACAACCATAGTAGCACATGGTTCTCACAAAGCACAACCACTCCCCAAACACGGAGCTTACAGCTTGGATGAGCATAATGCAACATGATCTCATGATTCTCAAAAACAAAACATCACAATAATGACCAATACAGGAATAAAATGGGAGAAAAAAAACGAACAACAGAGAGACATCTAGCGATGGGTCTGCAGTGCACATTATGTTTTTGGCCAGCTACATTGCATCGGTTTCCCTGCTGTGAGGACGGTAGGTAGGTCACCTGGTGGCTTGCGTCTAGCAGAGCCGTGGTGCGAAGCAGGTCTAGCTTGTCTGAACGTAGCAGCTTTGACTACAATCCTCCGAGTGGGAGAGCGACACTGGAGGACTGATACCTTACACTGTTCAGTTCTCTTCGTCCCCGCTAGCAGAGAAGGAAGACAGGGTTAACAACAGGAAGGAAGTGGACATCTGTTGTCATTATAGCGTGGTGCAATTTGCATTTAATCAACACACAGCATGGGTCTCAAGACCACGAAGAGGTGATAACATTGTCATTTACAAACTGTGTAATAAAACTAAAACAAATCCTTCCCAGTGCAACTTTAAGATTTCCTTGACAGAAGTGCTGTTCTGCAGTACCACAGATATATACAGTAAATAACACAGAATAACATGGACGATCTAACATTCTAGATCTAGAAACCTTTTTTCTTCTTCTCTTCCTCCTTTGGACGACGACTGAGGGGCTCTCTGCGGTTGAGTTTGCGCTCGGGGGTGGAGACGCGCCCATGTCCTCTGCCGGGGGGACGTTTATTAGAGGGTCTCTCTACCAGGGGAGTCTTGACAGGACTCTGTGTTTTAGGCAGAGCTTCAATCTGCTCTGTCATTACGCTTCTGTCATCATCTGCAGCACAGGGAGTGAGATAGGACAGGAGGGCTAAGCCCACATACACCTGGTCCATATGTCCTATATTCAACATTATCTGTATTGAATAGAATGGACCATCTGTGTATGAAGTTGCATTTCAAGATTTCCACGATATAGATTGTGTATTGTTGTTCATAGTCCAGTTAAAACGCTTGTTTGTTGTTGTGTGAGTTACACAAGCAAAAACATGTGAAGCTAACATTTTGCATTTACATTGTTACAATTGCATGCACATTTTGGGACTACTACCTTGTGAGTCCATCCAGCCACTCTCGCTGTCTAACATGGAGATGTCCATGGTGGTCTCGTCGTGAGCGGTGGTCTCGTTGGTCTGGCTCTGCAGTACGTCTGAGGTCTCCGTCTCCTCGCGACTGGAAGCCTTCATCTCAACTTCCTGCCCCACTTCAGCGGACTCCTCCTCCTCCTGCAGCACCACCCCTTCTTTATCCTCCACTTTATTCTCCTCTTTCTCTGCCTCCTTTCCATTTTCAGAGCAGGCAGATAGATGAGAGATGCGATCGGCATAATCCCCTTCATCAATGGTTGGGGCAGTAGCATCACATGATTCGTCATCCCCAGCAACAGCAGACTCCAAATCTTTAGGATTTTCAACAATCACCTCCTCCGCCCCACCCACCACCCTCACCTCTTCTGCCACCTCCTCCTGCTTCTCCACAGGGTGACTCTCTTGCTCTTTCTCCTTGAGGAGCACAGGAGGGACTTCAACTTCCTCCAAGACTTCCTCAGCTACTTCTATATCGTCTTCCTCCTCCTCTTCCTCAACTTGTGCCTGAGGTATGACTATAATTGGAGAACTTCCAGAAACACTTTTCTCTGGACTTTTCTCTTCTAGTTGCTCTGTGGCTTCCTCCACATCTGCAGTGCTCACGTTAGAGGGTGTTGGTGATGTTTCTTCAGCTTTGGTCTTGGCCTCTTCTTTTGGAACGACAGCCTCCGCTGGTACTGTTGACACCTCTGGTTCACTTTCACGCTTCTTCTCCTGCGCATTGATGATCTCCACTAATGATTCTGGTGATGATGTCATGGGTTCTTTTTTCTTTTCTCTCTCCAGTCCTCGAACATCCTTTGGCTGTAAGTCTTCAACAGCATTCTGATGGTCTGGGTCTGAGTTCTCCTCCACTTTCTCCATCTCTGGCTTTTTAAGACCAGTCTTCTGACTCTTCCCAATCCTTGCTGACATCACCTCTACTTTGACTTCTGCTGTGGCTTCCTCAACTTTGGTTCCCTCCACAGTGGCAGCCTTTTTTGCTGGAGACTCAGGGGTCGCAAAAAGCTTGGCGTCCTTCACCTCAGTGGCAAAAGTAAATGCGAAGTCTGGTGGGATGGGGGACGCTTCTCTGGAGAGGTCCTGCTCCAACTCTACCTCAGGAATGGCTTGGGTTTTGATGTCCCCAGGAAGACCGCTCTCCAGACGGAACTCTGTCAATTTGTCTTTGGATGGAGCCACAGGGATCCTCAGACGATCCGGTTTGACACCTGCCGTGACAGCTCTTTCAAGCACCAAAGTTGGCTTAACCGTTCCTCCAACCGATTCCTCTGCCTGGTTTGTTTTTTGCGGTGCCAGCTTTTGCTCGCCCTCTTCCGCAATGGCTCCCAGTTCCTCGTCACTGTCCCCTTCAGTCACTGTGGGGAACCGTTGGTGTGGGGAGCCCACTGGGCTGTGCAGATCGGCAGGCGAGGGCATGGGACCAGAGTACTCACTAAACACGCAGTAACCACGCTCCTCCTGCTGGCTCTCCTCTCCACCCACCACCCTGGGCGTCTGCTGGTTCCCCAGCACCAGCTTGGCCAGAGAACTGCCCACCAGAGCAGCAGATGGACAGGCAGGGACAGACCTCCTTCTATTATGCTGGTCCAGCTCCCTCTTCTCCAGGGTGGGTTTGGGCTTAACACCGGCTAGGTCCAGCATCTCAGGAAGGTCGTTGGATGGGTCGTTCAAATGGGTGTAGTGTTGCTTCATGGGTGAGAGTGACAACTCTGGAGCACACATTGTCTTAGAGGTGGTGTCTTCAGGTAGATCAGTGGAGGTTTCAGTGGTAGGGACTGGGAGAGCTATCTCTGGAGTCACAGGAAGTAACTGTCTCTCTAATGTTACTAATGGGGTGGTTACAGGAAGGTAGCCTGTGGTTTCATCCAGGCTTCCGGAAGAGACCTCTGTAAGAGATGAGAGCTTCGACTGGTTTTGCTCTCCTGCTTGACCCATTGAGCCAATAGCAAAATTCAGGGAAAGACTTCTGTGTTCCAATGACAATTTGCCAGGTGACAGCCTAGTACACACATCCTTCCTCTTAGGGAGATCCTCTAGCTTGTCCATGGCACTGTCACTCATCAACGTTATGCTGGATTTTGTCTGTTCTGGTGCTGAATGACTTATTTTAATGTTTGAATCGGCCCCCAGAACCTCCTCTGAGGGCTTCTTCTGGCTGACAGCACTGAGCTCATAGTAACCCTCACCACGTTCTCCTGGTTTTTCAGTATCCCTTTGTGTAGAGGTCTCAAAGTAGGCCGTCATACCGGACTCATCTTTTGAAGCAACTCCAGACTTATCTTCCGAACTCTGCTTGTCTTTTAGACTGTCTGCAGCAGATATGTGTGCCTCCTGCTTTGGCTTTTCTCCGTCACTGACCTTACTTTGAGGAGTCTCTTCAATCTTCTCAGTCTCAAATGACAATGGCCTGGCGGTCGATTGTCCTAGACTCAGCATTCTTTTCTCAGTTTTCTC
>NC_074671.1:69237542-69240042 GCF_029448725.1 Salvelinus fontinalis | reverse complement strand
GTGTTATGGTGCAGTGTTATGGTACAGTGTTATGGTACAGTGTTATGGTGCAGTGTTATGGTGCAGTGTTATGATGCAGTGTTATGATGCAGTGTTATGGTGCAGTGTTATGGTGCAGTGTTATGGTGCAGTGTTATGGTACAGTGTTATGGTGCAGTGTTATGATGCAGTGTTATGGTGCAGTGTTATGGTGCAGTGTTATGGTGCAGTGTTATGGTGCAGTGTTATGGTGCAGTGTTATGATGCAGTGTTATGGTACAGTGTTATGGTGCAGTGTTATGGTGCAGTGTTATGATGCAGTGTTATGGTACAGTGTTATGGTGCAGTGTTATGGTACAGTGCAAGCCTACTGCTCTGAGCTGCGTGTGCAAAGCTGTCATCAAGGCAAAGGGTTGCTACTTTGAAGAATCTAAAATCTAAAATATATTTTGATATGTTTAACACTTTTTTGGTTACTACATGATTCCATATGTTTTATTTCATAGTTTTGATGTCTTCACTATTATTCTACAAAGTAGAAAATAGTAAAAATAAAGAAAAACCCTGGAATGAGTAGGTGTGTCCAAACTTTTGACTGGTACTGTATATATATATATATAAATGTGATGGGATGTATAGACATTATGGACAGTATATGGATAGAATATGTAGTAATCTGTAGAATAAGTAGGATAGAATAGTATATGTACAGCAATAGTTTAATAGAATGGCCTTGACTAGAATACAATATATCCATATGAAATGGGTAGAACAGTATGTAAACATTATTAAAGTGACCAGTGTTCCATTATTAAAGTGACCAGTGCAAGGTTGAGTCACCGGGTGGTAGCCGGCTAGTGACAAGCGAAACACAGACACAAAGACAGGGGGAAACCAGTACCAGTTTACCAGTCGAAGGAAAGACACGGCTAAGATGAATAAAGAAGGGAAGAAAAAGGAAGGAGTAGAAGAGTCCCATCATGCATCATCAACACCCAGAGGAAGGTAAGGTGTGTGAGTGTGTTACCTCCCAACTGATATACACCTATCACTCCTGTCACGCACACATACACTCATCCTCTCACCCTGTCTCAAGAGTGTGTGTGTGTGTGTGTGTGTGTGTGTGTGTGTGTGTGTGTGTGTGTGTGTGTGTGTGTGTGTGTGTGTGTGTGTGTGTGTGTGTGTGTGTGTGTGTGTGTGTGTGTGTGTGTGTGTGTGTGTGTGTGTGTGTGTGTGTGTGTGTGTGTGTGTGTGCTTGCTTGTGTGTGTGTTCTTGAGTGTTTGTGCACGTGGACAAGCTTCTGTATGCATACCTTGCTCCATAGGTCCGATCTGCTCTGCCGACGGAGAGGGGGGAGGGGAGGGAGGCAGGTTGGCAGAGTCCTCCACTGTGAAGGGAAAGAGACAGACAGGGTAGACAACACATGGATGGAGGGAAGATACACAACAAACCACACCAACAGCGCTGTGGCTGTATTGTACGTATGTGTGTGTGTGTGTGTGTCTCTGGGGAGTGTGTTGTCCGGCTGGGGGGGATGTTCTGTTGTGTGGGAGAGCTACGTAGCAGCACATTTAGGCTGCATCTCAAATGGCACACTATTTCTCTAGATGGGCCCTGGTCAAATGTAGTGCACTACATAGGGAGCAGTGTGCCATTTGGGCCACAGTCTCAAGCCCCCTGGTCTGAGCCTCTCTGATTGGCTTAATAGGACGGGTGTTTTCGCTGAGTCACTGTAGGCCGAGAATCTCCCATTCAGACTGAGAGAAAAGATAAACAGTGCTCAACAGTTTTCTGAATAGACTCTATTGAGGCAGAACAGATTCTGAATATATTGAAGACATTGAGGATATTGAAGATGCAAGTTACTGAGCCCATATTTAGAATGCATGTTGTACTCGCTAGTAAGTCAATGCAATTGTTGTCAGTCAGTATGCGTGTCATAGTCCTATGACCTGTAACAGCCCTAATAACATTGGTTAAAAGCTACAGTCTGGGATTAGAAAAAACAACTAAATGGAGCCACTTCAGTTCTGGTACTACATCTGAGGGATTAGGACGGGGGAATGTAACCCCTCTGGAATGGATGTGTAGATGGATGTACCAAACCCAGACTGTAGCTTTAACAAGCGGCAGAGAGCACCGGCAAAACGGCAGTCACAGCTAAAGACTATCCTAACAGCCAAACGGCAGTCACAGCTAAAGACTATCCTAACAGCCAAACGGCAGTCACAGCTAAAGACTATCCTAACAGCCAAACGGCAGTCACAGCTAAAGACTATCCTAACAGCCAAACGGCAGTCACAGCTAAAGACTATCCTAACAGCCAAACGGCAGTCACAGCTAAAGACTATCCTAACAGCCAAACGGCAGTCACAGCTAAAGACTATCCTAACAGCCAAACGGCAGTCACAGCTAAAGACTATCCTAACAGCCAAACGGCAGTCACAGCTAAAGACTATCCTAACAGCCTAACGGCAGTCACAGCTAAAGACTATCCTAACAGCCAAACGGCAGTCACAG
>NC_074671.1:69205042-69232542 GCF_029448725.1 Salvelinus fontinalis | reverse complement strand
GAGGAATGCATACTTCTGGAGAAGGGTAGAGGAATGCATACTTCTGGAGAAGGGTAGAGGAATGCATACTTCTGGAGAAGGGTAGAGGGATGCATACTTCTGGAGAAGGGTAGAGGGATGCATACTTCTGGAGAAGGGTAGAGGAATGCATACTTCTGGAGAAGGGTAGAGGAATGCATACTTCTGGAGAAGGGTAGAGGAATGCATACTTCTGTAGAAGGGTAGAGGAATGCATACTTCTGGAGAAGGGTAGAGGAATGCATACTTCTGGAGAAGGGTAGAGGAATGCATACTTCTGGAGAAGGGTAGAGGAATGGGAAGGCAGGCAGGCTTTATTACAGCCACTCAGTAGTGTAAATAACAAACACATTAACTGGGCTCTGCAGCCTTTACCATTCAATTGGGAGCTTAAAGAGAAACAGATTTGATTTGTCTCGTGCCCTCTCGCCTTAGCAGTAAGAATCATGCATATTATGATCCAGTGGAGAGACCAAAATGAGAAGAGTCAACACACACACACACCATAAGGAGATGGTTACCATGGTAACAGGCCCTACAAGTCAGCTGGGATCCCACAGATGGGCCAGACAGGCTTCTAAGTACATCCGCACACACACACACACACACACACACACACACACACACACACACACACACACACACACACACACACACACACACACACACACACACACACACACACACACACACACACACACACACACACACATACACACACACACACACACACACACAAACGCACGACACGCACACCTCGCCCATCTGCACATGGCAGGGAGACCACAGCTCTCATTATCTGTGATTCCCCACATCATCAGATGTAGTCAACCCTCAGTCAGGGAACAGACAACATGTAGTCAACCCTCAGTCAGGGAACAGACAACATGTAGTCAACCCTCAGTCAGGGAACAGACAACATGTAGTCAACCCTCAGTCAGGGAACAGACTAGATGTAGTCAACCCTCATTCAGGGAACAGACAACTTGTATCTATGAAGTGTTGGAGGAGAGTTCTCTCGTCAGGGTCAACTTGTATCTATGAAGTGTTGGAGGGAGAGTTCTCTCGTCAGGGTCAACTTGTATCTATGAAGTGTTGGAGGGAGAGTTCTCTCGTCAGGGTCAACTTGTATCTATGAAGTGTTGGAGGAGAGTTCTCTCGTCAGGGTCAACTTGTATCTATGAAGTGTTGGAGGGAGAGTTCTCTCGTCAGGGTCAACTTGTATCTATGAAGTGTTGGAGGGAGAGTTCTCTCGTCAGGGTCAACTTGTATCTATGAAGTGTTGGAGGAGAGTTCTCTCGTCAGGGTCAACTTGTATCTATGAAGTGTTGGAGGAGAGTTCTCTCGTCAGGGTCAACTTGTATCTATGAAGTGTTGGAGGGAGAGTTCTCTCGTCAGGGTCAACTTGTATCTATGAAGTGTTGGAGGGAGAATTCTCTCGTCAGGGTCAACTTGTATCTATGAAGTGTTGGAGGGAGAGTTCTCTCGTCAGGGTCAACTTGTATCTATGAAGTGTTGGAGGGAGAGTTCTCTCGTCAGGGTCAACTTGTATCTATGAAGTGTTGGAGGGAGAGTTCTCTCGTCAGGGTCAACTTGTATCTATGAAGTGTTGGAGGGAGAGTTCTCTCGTCAGGGTCAACTTGTATCTATGAAGTGTTGGAGGGAGAGTTCTCTCGTCAGGGTCAACTTGTATCTATGAAGTGTTGGAGGAGAGTTCTCTCGTCAGGGTCAACTTGTATCTATGAAGTGTTGTAGAGAGAGTTCTCTCGTCAGGGTCAACTTGTATCTATGAAGTGTTGGAGGGAGAGTTCTCTCGTCAGGGTCAACTTGTATCTATGAAGTGTTGGAGGGAGAGTTCTCTCGTCAGGGTCAACTTGTATCTATGAAGTGTTGGAGGGAGAGTTCTCTCGTCAGGGTCAACTTGTATCTATGAAGTGTTGGAGGGAGAGTTCTCTCGTCAGGGTCAACTTGTATCTATGAAGTGTTGGAGGGAGAGTTCTCTCGTCAGGGTCAACTTGTATCTATGAAGTGTTGGAGGGAGAGTTCTCTCGTCAGGGTCAACTTGTATCTATGAAGTGTTGGAGGGAGAGTTCTCTCGTCAGGGTCAACTTGTATCTATGAAGTGTTGGAGGGAGAGTTCTCTCGTCAGGGTCAACTTGTATCTATGAAGTGTTGGAGGGAGAGTTCTCTCGTCAGGGTCAACTTGTATCTATGAAGTGTTGGAGGGAGGGTTCTCTCGTCAGGGTCAACTTGTATCTACAATTAATAAGGTTATTTCTGGACGCAAAGCTCCTTTGTTGAAACATGTCGTGTCTCATAGGAGACAAGTGCACATGATTTTAAAGAAAGACACTGACCAACTGAATTTAGCGTTTAGTTTTAAGATTGACGGGTTTGATTGTGTTCTACACTTCTGCTGAATCAATTAAATGCTTTGGCTGTGGAAGAGAGGGGCATTTGGTACGTTGTTGTCCCGAGAACCAGCGCGCAGAGCCCGGTAGCAGCTCTAGCGCTGGTGCAGGTAATGCACCACCGCAAAGGGATGAACGTGAGACTGCGACTGGGGTCGCTGAGTCGGTGCTGGAAAATGAAAGTGGAGTTCAAGAGGAGATTGAAACAATGGAAAATGAAGCAGCTGTGTTTAAAGTACCGATGATTAAGAGGAAGAATTGAAGGGGTGATGAAGGTTCTAATTCTGAGAGGAAGTAGAGATGATAAATCAGTTGAGGATAAACAGGTTGTAGAGATTTAGTTTTCCTGTGGGGAGGATAGCGAGAGGGAGTCACCTGACGCATCACAACAAAATAGTGAGAGAAATGGGGTGGAAGGGAGGTATGGGATTGAGAAGCTACGTCAATTTCTGAAATTGACAAAAGGGAAGAAATATATGTTTTCCCTGAAAGTGATTTGTTTATTAAATCAGCAAAGGTTTTGATGTCAAAAATAACGGGGAGAGGTTTGACAAGCCCTGAAATCGCTAGACTCAAGAAAGCTGTTACGAGAGTGACAAGTGATTTAAATTCTAAAGAAAATGAAAGAGTTCAGTCACAGCCGTAACTCTGTGAAGAGATGTGTTTTCTGTCTCGTTTTCTGTATTTGTTTTTCAGCCATGAGCAGTTTTAAGATTTGTTCTTTAAACGTAAATGGGGCGAGAGACGTGTAGTCATAAAAGCTCAAAAAGTAGGGGTGTGGCTATCCTGTTCTCAAAGGGTTTTGCCTTTGTCATATGAGGTTGAAAGGTAGTTGAGGGGAGGTTATTAAAGGTTATGTATGAAAACATCACTGTGTGTATATAAATGTATATGCCCCAGTAGTGGCAGAGACATCACAGAACATTGAGAAATGTAACACTAAGGATTATTTATTTATTGCTGGGGATTTTAACTGCACAGTCAGCCATTTAGACAGAAACCACAAAGAACCTCATTTAGCCTCAAGGACTTTTTAAAAACGTCTTATTGTAACACATGAACTGTGTGATATTTGGCAGAGCCAACATGGAGGCACGAGACAGTACACAGGGGCCCAAGTGAGAGAGAACACCATCTCTCTAACCAGGTTAGATAGGTTTCATTGTAACACTGTGTGATGTTTGGAGCCAACATGGAGGCACGAGACAGTACACATGGTCTAATGTGAGAGAGAACACCATCTCTCTGACCAGGTTAGATAGGTTTCATTGTTTTGAGCATCAATCTCAGCTCTGTAAATCAAATGTGATAACCCCAGTGGGTTTTTTGATAACTTTTGATAACATTGTTTAATAACATAGGAGGTGTACATTAAAAGTTGTAAAACCCAAAAGTGCATACTGGCATTTTAATATAACTTTATTGAGTGATGCTCACTTCAGGAAATGTTGAAGTTTTTTCTGGGAGAGGTGGAGGTCTCAAAATGCCAGTTTTGTATCCCTTCAACAGTGGTAGGATATAGGGAAAATCCAGATTCAACAATTCTGTAATAAATACACGATGAATGTCACCAGAGATATCATCAGATCAATTTTATTTTTTAATTTTACCTTTATTTAACTAGGAAAGTCAGTTAAGAACAAATTAATTTTTTCAATGACGGCCTAGGAACAGTGGGTTAACTGCCTTGTTCAATGAACGCTTTAGAGTCTGAAATAATGGAAATCCTGACGTTAGTTGAGGCCACAGGAGATCGAGGCCATACTCAGGCCCTCAAGAGGAAAAAAGCCTCATTGGGGGCATTGGTGAAACTGAGAAGTATGTTTCAGGGAATCTCTGAAATGGATGCCTCATCCAAATTTGTCTTGGATTTAGAGAAAAAGAATGGACAAAGCAGAATTATTAATTGCCTCAAATCAGCTGTTGGACAGGAGCTCACTAGCCCTAGTGGAATTAGAAAGAGGACAGTAGAGTTCTATGCTGAGCTCTACTAGTGGAATTAGAAAGAGGGCAGTAGAGTTCTCTCCATCAATGGAGGGTGGAGGGTGTTGCATGGCATCAATGGAGGGTGTTGCATGGCATCAATGGAGGGTGTTGCATGGCCTCAATGGAGGTTGTTGCATGGCATCAATGGAGGGTGTTGCATGGCATCAATGGAGGGTGTTGCATGGCATCAATGGAGGGTGTTGCATGGCATCAATGGAGGGTGTTGCATGGCATCAATGGAGGGTGTTGCATGGCATCAATGGAGGGTGTTGCATGGCATCAATGGAGGGTGCTGCATGGCATCAATGGAGGGTGCTGGATGGCATCAATGGAGGGTGTTGCATGGCCTCAATGGAGGTTGTTGCATGGCATCAATGGAGGGTGTTGCATGGCATCAATGGAGGGTGTTGCATGGCATCAATGGAGGGTGTTGCATGGCATCAATGGAGGTTGTTGTATGGCATCAATGGAGGGTGTTGCATGGCATCAATGGAGGGTGTTGTATGGCATCAATGGAGGGTGTTGCATGACATCAATGGAGGGTGTTGCATGGCATCAATGGAGGGTGGAGGGTGTTGCATGGCATCAATGGAGGGTGTTGCATGGCATCAATGGAGGGTGTTGCATGGCATCAATGCAGTTAATGCTTTTGTTTCTGTCATTAATTCAGATGTTGGAGATGGATGTCATTTATGTAATATAAGAGAACCGATTTTTCATAGTTTTATGGAGTGTGAGAGGACAGCTGTGGCAGAGATTTTCAATCTCTTTGAAATACTAAAGTCTTTGTTGACAGCTGTGGGGGAGATTTTCAATTACACTGTTTATATTTTGGGGTTTCAATATAGTAAGCAACAGAAAAAAAGAAAACTCTCACCCTCCCTCCCTCCCCTCTCTCTCTCTCTCTCTCTCTCTCTCAATCTCTCACCCCCCCTTCCCCTCTCGTTCTCTCTCTCTCTCAATCTCTCACCCCCCTTCCCCTCTCTCTCTCAATCTCTCACCCCTTCCCCTCTCTCTTCCCCTCCCCCTTCTCTCTCTCTCCCCCCTATCCTTCCTCAGAAGCTTCCACCACCCCTCTCATACCCTCACACTCTAAATCTGAACACTCTCCTTATCTCTCTCTCTCTTTCCTTCTCTCTCTCCTTCTCTCTGCGGTTCCGGCAGTGTAGAAAGAGGAGCTCACAGTGAACTAGGCCAATGTCTGCTGTAGTGGGTTGGAAGGAGCTGGTTGAGAGGATGAGATCTCTCTGTGTGATCAACAGAAGAAAGAAAAGCCCAACTGCGACACTCAGAGAGAGAGAGAGGGGGGAGTGGGAGAAAGAGAGAGAGAGAGAGCAAGAGAACAAGAGTGAGAGAGAGAGAGTGAGAGAGGGAGTGAGAGAATCGAAGCCAAAGGAATGTCTAGCCTAGCTGTTGCTAAGGAGAAAGAGTGGCTTGCTGAGTTTACCTTTACAGTACACCGCTAGGGAGATGATGAGGAATTAGCATCTCATTGACCTGATAAGGAAAGGCTGTTTCCATATCATTGTGATCCAGACATGCTATTTGTGTGCAAACCAGACCTGGGATCAAACAGTATTTGAAATCTTTAGGTCTGGCTGCAATCTCAGATGGGCGGAGTGTGTTGGTTCAATTGCGCAAGGTAAGCTCAATCACGCTTTGATTAGTATTTTAAAGTGAGTATTTTAAAGATTTCAGATACTATTTGAAGCTAGGTCTGGTGCAAATAGAAGACATTGTTTGTATGTTACCTGACTAGACCTCTCAACACACCCCTCACTGTCTCTCTGTTATCTCCCTGTATGTTACCTGACTAGACCTCTCATCACACCCCTCACTGTCTCTCTGTTATCTCCCCGTATGTCACCTGACTAGACCTCTCATCACATCCCTCACTGTCTCTCTGTTATCTCCCTGTATGTTACCTGACTAGACCTCTCATCACATCCCTCACTGTATCTCTGTTATCTCCCTGTATGTTACCTGACTAGACCTCTCATCACATCCCTCACTGTATCTCTGTTATCTCCCTGTATGTTACCTGACTAGACATCTCATCACACCCCTCACTGTATCTCTGTTATCTCCCTGTATGTTACCTGACTAGACCTCTCATCACACCCCTCACTGTCTCTCTGTTATCTCCCTGTATGTTACCTGACTAGACCTCTCATCACACCCCTCACTGTCTCTCTGTTATCTCCCTGTATGTTACCTGACTAGACCTCTCATCACATCCCTCACTGTATCTCTGTTATCTCCCTGTATGTTACCTGACTAGACCTCTCATCACATCCCTCACTGTATCTCTGTTATCTCCCTGTATGTTACCTGACTAGACCTCTCATCACACCCCTCACTGTCTCTCTGTTATCTCCCCGTATGTCACCTGACTAGACCTCTCATCACATCCCTCACTGTCTCTCTGTTATCTCCCTGTATGTTACCTGACTAGACCTCTCATCACATCCCTCACTGTATCTCTGTTATCTCCCTGTATGTTACCTGACTAGACCTCTCATCACATCCCTCACTGTATCTCTGTTATCTCCCTGTATGTTACCTGACTAGACATCTCATCACACCCCTCACTGTATCTCTGTTATCTCCCTGTATGTTACCTGACTAGACCTCTCATCACACCCCTCACTGTCTCTCTGTTATCTCCCTGTATGTTACCTGACTAGACCTCTCATCACACCCCTCACTGTCTCTCTGTTATCTCCCTGTATGTTACCTGACTCGACCTCTCATCACACCCCTCACTGTCTCTGTTATCTCCCTGTATGTTACCTGACTAGACATCTCAACACATCCCTCACTGTCTCTCTGTTATCTCCCTGTATGTTACCTGACTAGACATCTCATCACATCCCTCACTGTATCTCTGTTATCTCCCTGTATGTTACCTGACTAGACCTCTCATCACACCCATCACTGTCTCTCTGTTATCTCCCTGTATGTTACCTGACTAGATCTCTCATCACACGCCTCACTGTCTCTGTTTTCTCCCCATTTCTCTCTGAAAAAAGAGAGATCTCTTCTCCAACCTCTCTTTGTCTCCTGATATGTTGTTGCTGTACCCTGAAGACCTGCTTCTCTAGCCATGCCTCGTCAGTTCGGTCTGGGCTAACATCATCTGACTCCCCCGTCCCCGTCCCCCTGTCCATGCCCACCCCCCATTACAGCATAAAACCACTCAAACAAGGAGTGGGAGAAAGAGGGATAGTGCCTAACTGTCTAACAGTCTAATACCTCACATTCCATTAGGTAGCTGGCGGAAAATCTCTTTTCATCCCTTTGTACTGTGAGATGAGATGATATCAGACACACATAGAAAGGACGATCATAACCAGAAAATAGGCTTTAGCTGGAGATCTTCCTGTCATCTCTGTTACTGTCATATCTGCTATAGTGCATTTCTTCCCGTATAAGCCTTAGTAAACAGTGCAGGCAGTATGCAGGCCAGGGGACATGGTCAGACTGGACTAGTTCTCCCTGGTTCTCCCTGGTTGGAACATACAGGGCCCGGCTATCATATGTCAGCAGCTACAGTACACAGAGTGAGGGATAGGAGAGAGAGAGAGAGAGCGAGAGAAAGATTGATCGCTGGATGAAGATGGTTTGCTTTTGGGTGAGGCAGGACAGGACGCCTCGGGGGCTTTCTGAGTTCCACTCAGGTCAGTAGGCATCATAAGCTCCCTCTCTCCCTCCCTCTGTCTCTCTCTCCCTTCCCTCTATAGGCACTCTATTTCCCACCCTCTTCTCCCACTACTTCTCTCCCACCCTTCTCTCTCTCCCTCTCTCTCTGTCAGTCTCTCCCCCTCTCCAACCCTTCTCTTCCGTCTCTCTGTGTCTCTAAGCCCCCTCTTGCCCACCCTCTCTCCCTCCCTTGTATCACTCTTTTCACCATCCTCTTCTCCCACTACTGTCACGTTCCTGACCTGTTTTCTCTTGTTTTGTATGTGTTTATTGGTCAGGGCGTGAGTTTTGGGTGGGCAGTCTATGTTTTCTATTTCTATGTTGGGTTTTTGTGTTCGGCCTGGTATGATTCTCAATCAGAGACAGGTGTGTATCGTTTGTCTCTGATTGAGAATCATACTAAGGCAGCCAGGGTTTCACTGGTGTTTTGTGGGTGTTTGTTCCTGTGTCAGCGTTTGGGCCACACAGGACTGTTGCAGGTTAGTCACGTTTGTTGTTTTGTTAATTTGTAGTGTTTGTTGGTTTGCCATTAAAACATGAATACCTACTACTCCGCATCTGGGTCCGATCCATGCTCCTCCTCGTCTGAGGAGGAGAACGACTACGACAACCTTTACAACTACCTCTCTCTACGACCCCTCTCTCTACGACCCTTCTCTATCTCACTCTCTCTCTCTCTCTCCCACCCTTCTCTCTTCCGTCTCTTTTTCAATTAAATTCTCCCTCTCTCTCACCCCCCTCTCTCCCTCTCCCTCTCCCCCTCCCTCCCTCCCTCTTTCATAAGCCCTGTCCCCTTCCTGCTCCTCTACTGGGGCAATCTTCATGCCTCCCTGAGTTCTGTTCATCAGAATGTCAGCCGCCATTTAGGAGACGGAATTCCTGCTAGTGCCAGCCAATCACAGTAGCTCAGATCAACCTGGGGAGTGGGGACGGAGTGGTCATACAAGGACATACTGTACAAAGGTCCTTACATCAACCCTGGGTAGCTATAGTTTCAGGGTGTGCAGATGTGTAGGTTGTCATGAATGCTGTTCTGGAGGCAGCAATGCTAGTGGTCACTAGCTGGCACAGACATAAAGTCATAACATCTGATTTAAACCTAACCCTAACCACACTGCTAACCCTAATGCCTAACCCTAACCTTATATTAAGACCAAAAAGCACATTTATGTTTTCATGAATTTTTACAATCTAGCCAATTTAGACTTTACAGCTGGCCCATCTAGTGGAAATGGCTCAGTTCTGCCTCCAGGGCTAGACTCATGACAATAAATGTCAACCTGCTGTAGATGTTCGCCTTTGTCAAGGTTTAGGGATAATACCATCTCATACATGTATGGTGACTCAGCAGAGACAGCAGGCAAGGCAGAATGGTCGTAGAATACAAGCACAGTGAAGTGTGAATGAACAGAATTCAGCAAGGACGTCTTCAGTGAGGTGAACCATTCAGGACGCTACTGTACACGTCAGACAATCATCAATCATATCTGTATACACAGTGCCTTCAGAAAGCATTCATACCTCTTGACTTATTCCACATTTTGTTGTGTTACAGTCTGAATTCAACATTAATTAAACACATTTTGTTGTGTTACAGTCTGAATTCAACATGTATTAAACACATTTTGTTGTGTTACAGTCTGAATTCAACATGAATTAAACACATTTTGTTGTGTTACAGTCTGAATTCAACATGTATTAAACACATTTTGTTGTGTTACAGTCTGAATTCAACATGTATTAAACACATTTTGTTGTGTTACAGTCTGAAATCAACATGAATTAAACACATTTTGTTGTGTTACAGTCTGAATTCAACATGAATTAAACAAAAAAATGTATCTCGCAATACACACATACCCCATTATGACAAAGTGAAAATGTTTTTTATAATTTTTTGCACATGTATTGAAAATGAAATACAGAAAAAAATCTAATTTACATAAGTATTCACACACCCTTTGGCAGTGATTACAGCTGTGAGTCTTTCTGGGTAAATCTCAAAGAGCTTTCCTCACCTGGTACGTGCAACATTTGCCCATTATTATTTTCAAATTTCTTCAAGCTCTGTCAAATTGGTTGTTGATCATTGCTAGAAAACCATTTTCAGGTCATGAAATTGATTTTCAAGTAGATTTAGGTAAAAACTGTAACTCCAGTGTAGATTTGGCCTTGTGTTCCAGGTTATTGTCCTGCTGAAAGGTGAATTCATCTCCCAGTGTGTCACGACTTCCACCGAAGTCGGTTCCTCTCCTTTTTCGGGCGGCGTTCGGCGTCACCGGTCTTCTAGCCATCGTCGATACACTTTTCATTTTCAATTTGTTTTGTCTTGTTTTCCTACACACCTGGTTCTAGTTTCCCTCATTAAGTGTTGTGTATTTAACCCTCTGTTCCCCCCATGTCTTTGTGTGGAATTGTTTGTTGTAAGTGCTTGTGCACAGGGTATTACAGCGGGGTATTAACCAGGGTATTACAGCAGGGTATTACAGCAGGGTATTACAGCAGGGTATCAGAGCAGGGTATTACAGCAGGGTATCAGAGCAGGGTATTACAGCAGGGTATTAACCAGGGTATTACAGCAGGGTATTACAGCAGGGTATTACAGCAGGGTATTACAGCAGGGTATCAGAGCAGGGTATTACAGCAGGGTATCAGAGCAGGGTATTACAGCAGGGTATCAGAGCAGGGTATTACAGCAGGGTATTACAGCAGGGTATTAGAGCAGGGTATTAACCAGGGTATTGCGATACTCTTTAAACCAGGGTCATCTTCAGAAAGGCACATCGTAGCAAAACGTTATGTGTTCTGATTGGATAAGTTCAGGTTCTAGAGCTCCACCTCATTGTTTCAATACATTTGAAAACGGCCCAGGCTTGACGTCAGCACAAGGTGAATGTAGAGAATTTCTAATGTTCCCTGCTGTTGCTGCATTGCAGAGCTCTGTCTCCAGCTGCAGCCAGTCAGCCAGTCAGTCAAACAGCCAGTCAGGTCAGACAGCCAGGCCAGTGAGCCAGTCAGGTTAGACAGTCAGCCAGTCAGCCATCCAGCCAGTCAGGTCAGTCAGGTCAGCCAGCCATGTCAGACAGCCAGTCAGCCAGTCAGCCAGCCAGCCAGCCAGTCAGTCAGTCAGCCAGGTCAGACATGCCTTTCAACCAAACAAAGACATTAGTGCAGCAGTCTACTGTAGGACCTTGCATAACAACAGCAAGAAAGTGACAGCCTGAGTCACTAGCCATTACAGTCATTAGGCCTGCAGGACAGTTACTTACAGTTATTGCCCCCTCAACTGAGTGTGTGTGTGTGTGTGTGTGTGTGTGTGTGTGTGTGTGTGTGTGTGTGTGTGTGTGTGTGTGTGTGTGTGTGTGTGTCTGTGTCTGTGTGTGTGTCTGTGTCTGTGTCTGTGTCTGTGTCTGTGTCTGTGTCTGTGTCTGTGTGTGTGTGTGTGTGTGTGTGTGTGTGTGTGTGTGTGTGTGTGTGTGTGTGTGTGTGTGTGTATAAATGGCCAGGTATGACCAGGTGGTGTCTACTCCATGGGTCAGTCAGACATACATGACCAGAGGCCATTACAGTCCCACTAATGGACGTCAGGCTAAGTGACATCAACAACTCAATAATACCCTGTTGCTGGTCAGTGTTGAAGGGAATAAAGACAGTCATGGCCTCTCTGGTTGGACTGTTACTTAACTCTGATTGGTCAAGTTGGACTGTTACTTAACTTTGATTGGTCAGGTTGGTTTGTTTCTAAGTTCTGATTGGTCAGGACAGGAGCAGATCAGTTATAGTGCTGTTGTGCTGTCAGGCTAATAACCTACACTGGGATTTGAACATGTTTTCTGTTGGCTGGGGGTTACTGGTGAGAGAACAGGTTTATACTGTCCACACCTCACAGGCAAATCACACAATTGCTGTCAATAACCTTCTGGCCATGAGAAACACACTGCTGCTAACATTGCAACATTGAATAAGTGCCAGTAAATGTCTACAACGTGTCAAATAAACCTTCATGGATCCTCAACAAGTCGAATGGAATGGAGATTGAGAAGCAACAGGACAGACTATGACTGGATCTGCTAGTATAAGGAATATATCCTACATCCTCTAACACATCCATGTTATCAAGAACTCAATTACCCACAATACCCCTTTACCCTCATTGTAAATGGTATTATACACACGATTACCCTCTGTCCCTTTCTAAACCCTGGTAACTACAGTACTGGTAGGCCTGAGCAGAGCCACTTAACCATTACTACTGAGGTCTTATGACTCATGGAAGAGCATTCTGGGAAGGTTGGAACACTCCTGCTGCTCTATTGAATGAACTCTGATTCCAGTAATGATGAGTCATAATTATGTGTTCCAGAACCATATTGGAAATAATTGTTGTTTAATAATTGAATGTGTTTTCTGACTAGACCTCTCAATAAATGTTTTACTCTGAAGAGGTACTCATGAGACAATAAGCAGAGATATGAACAACATGAATATACAAAAAAAATAGATGTTTTATTGTCACATACACCAGATAGGAACAGTGAAATATGTTGTTTTACAGGGTCAGCCATAGTAGTACAGTACCCCTGGAGTAAATTAGGGTTAAGAGCCTTGCTCAAGGGCACATCGACAGATTTACAGGGTAACTGGAGTGAACTATGGGGCTATAGTATGGACAGACATTATCTACGGCTACATATGCAAATCAGTGTTCTCTGTGTTTAGTCAAATAAACATACAGATGTAGGATCTTAATTTGATCACTCTTTTGTTGATGAGAATCTTTCTGCACAACAGGAAATGCAACGTTGTAGTATATTCGAGGTTTAAAAAGGCTTTTAAAGTTTGTGATTTCCACATTAAAATGTCAGACTTGATTTGCCCTAACGAAAAATGTATCAACCCCTACAAAAAAAACGTCTATTATTTAAAATCCACCAAATAATTTACATTTCCTGTTGCTGCAGGATTATTTCCCTGTTGTAGTAAACTGGCTCAAATTAAGATCCTACATCTGTACCATAATTTCAGCTAAAGCTCTCTTTTCAAGTGTTTGTTCTCTCTGGTCTTACCTGATGAGTTGCTGATGGACTTAACCACTTCTGAACACGATGGTAGGAATCAGAGGACTGATGAGGAAAACCTCCTGGTTACACCTATAGGGAGAGAGAGAATTAAGAATGCTAGAACAGAGAACAGTCATAACACACACACACACACACAGACACCTGTTGCCAGATCACCATTCCCCCTACTCTAAATCATGTCCGTGGTTAAGTGGCTAGATACTGTACCAGACTGACAGTATGTACTGAATAAGAGGGTAGTCTGCTCAAACACAATGGTTGGATTAATGTTCCTGGCAGACTTAGAGGACTACAGGTGGAGGAGTTAAGCTGATCAGTGTTTTCCCTGAAGCACGCTACTTAAACTGCAGTGTGGAGCAGTGGGCCAAGGCTGGAGGCTTTCATGTAGAAACCTCCTAGTTTGACTAAGAGTGTTTGTGAGTGATCCTATCTACTCTGTCTAGGAGTAATAAGCCCAGACTGTATTTTAAGCATCCCAGTCTCTATAGCAGACTTCTATGGGTAATACAATGGGACAGAGGGGCACCACAATTACTACAAGTCCTCACATTATCCACCAGTGACGAGGGGGACCATGTGAGCACATCCAGCACAGATAAGAACAATGGGTTTGTTTGGCCCCAGCGACAGACAGACAGTCTGGGAGCCTCTTTGGGGGGCTGGTTCTACATTCATCACCCCAGCACAGTCAGGGGCCCCTGGCAGGACCACGTGCAACATGGCCATTCACACTGACCATCACAGCTACAGGGGAGAGGGGAGAGGGGGAAGACAGGAAGAGGGGAGAAGGGGACGAGGGGAAGGGGAGAAGGGTGACACAACCAACCCAACCAGGCCTGGGGATGTAGCCTTGTTTTTTGACAGAAATCCCCAGCAACATGTAAAAGTGAGTTTCTAGGTTTCTAAAGATTGTCCGTATTCACACAGTGGATCAGGAGAGAGGAGGGGAGGAGAGAGTTTGGGAAGGAGTTTGCAGAGAGAGGAGGAGGGAGAGAGGAGGGAGAGAGGGGGGTAAAGAGAGATGGGGAAGGAGAGAGGGATGGGGGAAGGAGAGTGAGGGGGAAGGAGAGAGGAGATAGGGAGAAACAGAGCAAGAGGGAACAAAAGAGAGATTGGGGAAGGAGAGAGAGAGAGGGGGAAGGAGAGAGAGAGATGGGGCTGAGGGAAGAGAGCGTTGGGGAAGGAGATAGAAAGAGGGGGTGAGGGAGGAGAGAGAGGGGGATGAGGGAGGAGAGCGTTGGGGAAGGAGATAGAGAGAGGGGGTGAGGGAGGACCGAGGGGGGGATGAGGGAGGAGAGAGGGAAGGAGAGAGTGAGAGGGAGAGAGGGAAGGAGAGGGAGAGAGAGAGAGAGAGAGAGAAAGGGTGTTGAGGGAGGAGAGAGGAGAGGGAGAAGAGAGGAGAGGGAAGGTAAGATGAGGTCACACAGAAAGCAGTAGCAGTAGTGGAGCTTGGCTAAAAGAGAGGGAGGGAGGGAGGCAGGCAGGCAAGCAGGGAGGCGGGGGAATGCAGGGAAGGCAGAAAGAACTGTGATGGGAGGGAGGGAGAGCTTGAGGGAGAGCTTGAGGGAGAGAGGGATTGTGAGGGAAGCGGAATGGAAAGGGAGAGAGAGAGAGAGAGATGGACAGATAGATAGATTTGGGGACATCTGCTCAGAGCAGCCATGACAATCAGAGATCACAGGAGCAGACAGACAAAGTCCCCTTCACCGAATGCACCACAGCCAGCATGGTTCAGTGATGGCGTGAAAGGTTCCAGGCTCACAGCAACAGCAGCCATTGTTTTGGCACAGAGAGAGTCAGTCAGGTACAGCAGTAGTTGTCAGTGAGCCTTGTCTTGGTCTGTTGCTAAGTGTTAAATCTCTAAGATTAGAAAACACAAGCAGACAGATGGTTGTAGGGACATGCTCCCTCGCTGCACATATTTTGCTCTAGACTTGTATCAACTAGTCCAGCCTCACCATCATCCTCTCCATCTGTTGTCATTGAGTAGTGATTTGCACTAACTGATATGCTTGATCATTTATATGAATAAGAAAACACAGCAATAAACATATTAGTTTAAGTGTTTACATTTTGTCATTTATCAGACTGTCACGATGGTTTGTTGAAATGGACCAAGGCGCAGCGTGCGTAGAATGCCACATGTTCATTTAAATGAAACTCACAACAACAATAAAGAGTAACGAAACGTGAAGCAAAATGCAGCGCTCACAGGCACTACACAAAAACAAGATCCCACAAACAACAGGTTGGGAAAGGCTGCCTAAATATGATCCCCAATCAGAGACAACGATAGACAGCTGCCTCTGATTGGGAACCATACCAGGCCAACAAAGAAATAGAAAACATAGATTGCCCACCCTAGTCACACCCTGACCTAACCAAATAGAGAATTACAAGGATCTCTAAGATCAGGGCGTGACACAGACGCTCTTATCCAGAGACACTTACAGTACTGTAGGTAGTGAGTGCAGACATTTTCATACTGGTCCCCCATGGGAATCGAACCCACAACCCTGGTGATGCATGTGCTATGTTCTACCAACGGTTTTACAGCAATAAACATATTAGTTTAGGATGTCTAGCCTTTGCAGAAGAATGATTGAGTGAGATCTGTCTGAAGTGTCCAGACTAGGTGTGTGTTGCCCCAGACCTGGAGGTACAGTAACTCATGTAGGAGATCTACTCAGAGAGACATTCTGTCTGAAGTGTCCAGACTAGGTGTGTGTTGCCCCAGACCTGGAGGTACAGTAACTCATTTAGGAGATCTACTCAGAGAGACAATCTGTCTGAAGTGTCCAGACTAGGTGTGTGTTGCCCCAGACCTGGAGGTACAGTAACTCATGTAGGAGATCTACTCAGAGAGACATTCTGTCTGAAGTGTCCAGACTAGGTGTGTGTTTCCCCAGACCTGGAGGTACAGTAACTCATTTAGGAGATCTACTCAGAGAGACAATCTGTCTGAAGTGTCCAGACTAGGTGTGTGTTGCCCCAGACCTGGAGGTACAGTAACTCATTTAGGAGATCTACTCAGAGAGACAATATGTCTGAAGTGTCCAGACTAGGTGTGTGTTGCCCCAGACCTGGAGGTACAGTAACTCATGTAGGAGATCTACTCAGAGAGACATTCTGTCTGAAGTGTCCAGACTAGGTGTGTGTTTCCCCAGACCTGGAGGTACAGTAACTCATTTAGGAGATCTACTCAGAGAGACAATCTGTCTGAAGTGTCCAGACTAGGTGTGTGTTGCCCCAGACCTGGAGGTACAGTAACTCATGTAGGAGATCTACTCAGAGAGACATTCTGTCTGAAGTGTCCAGACTAGGTGTGTGTTGCCCCAGACCTGGAGGTACAGTAACTCATTTAGGAGATCTACTCAGAGAGACAATCTGTCTGAAGTGTCCAGACTAGGTGTGTGTTGCCCCAGACCTGGAGGTACAGTAACTCATTTAGGAGATCTACTCAGAGAGACATTCTGTCCTTAACTTAACCTTCGCTTCGCCCACATCCCTCATCTATAATTCAGCCAGCCCCCTTGTCCCCACGGACAGACTCCAGCATCCCGCAGGCACGCACACACACACACACACACACACACACACACACACACACACACACACACACACACACACACACACACACACACACACACACACACACACACACACACACACACACACACACACACACACACACACACACACACCCTGGTGTATGTTTAATTAATCAACCACCAGTCAGAGTGAAATCAACTGGGGATTGGATGGGGAGAGGAGAGTGATGTGGTTAAAAAAAACCACTGCAGAGGGGTGATAGTGATGTGTCAATGTCTGTCCATTAGGCGGTGATAATGATGTGTCCATGTCTGTCCATTAGGCGGTGATAATGATGTGTCCATGTCTGTCCATTAGGGGGTGATAGTGATGTGTCCATGTCTGTCCATTAGGGGGTGATAGTGATGTGTCCACATCTGTCCATTAGGGGGTGATAATGATGTGTCCATGTCTGTCCATTAGGGGGTGATAATGATGTGTCAATGTCTGTCCATTAGGGGGTGATAGTGATGTGTCCATGTCTGTCCATTAGGGGGTGATAGTGATGTGTCCACATCTGTCCATTAGGGGGTGATAATGATGTGTCCATGTCTGTCCATTAGGGGGTGATAGTGATGTGTCAATGTCTGTCCATTAGGCGGTGATAATGATGTGTCCATGTCTGTCCATTAGGGGGTGATAGTGATGTGTCAATGTCTGTCCATTAGGCGGTGATAATGATGTGTCCATGTCTGTCCATTAGGGGGTGATAGTGATGTGTCCATGTCTGTCCATTAGGGGGTGATAGTGATGTGTCCACATCTGTCCATTAGGGGGTGATAATGATGTGTCCATGTCTGTCCATTAGGGGGTGATAATGATGTGTCCATGTCTGTCCATTAGGGGGTGATAATGATGTGTCCATGTCTGTCCATTAGGCGGTGATAATGATGTGTCCATGTCTGTCCATTAGGGGGTGATAATGATGTGTCCATGTCTGTCCATTAGGGGGTCATAATGATGTGTCCATGTCTGTCCATTAGGGGGTGATAGTGATGTGTCCATGTCTGTCCATTAGGGGGTGATAGTGATGTGTCCACATCTGTCCATTAGGGGGTGATAATGATGTGTCCATGTCTGTCCATTAGGGGGTGATAATGATGTGTCCATGTCTGTCCATTAGGGGGTGATAATGATGTGTCCATGTCTGTCCATTAGGGGGTGATAGTGATGTGTCCATGTCTGTCCATTAGGGGGTGATAGTGATGTGTCCACATCTGTCCATTAGGTGGTGATAATGATGTGTCCATGTCTGTCCATTAGGGGGTGATAATGATGTGTCCATGTCTGTCCATTAGGGGGTGATAATGATGTGTCCACATCTGTCCATTAGGGGGTGATAATGATGTGTCCATGTCTGTCCATTAGGGGGTGATAATGATGTGTCCATGTCTGTCCATTAGGCGGTGATAATGATGTGTCCATGTCTGTCCATTAGGGGGTGATAATGATGTGTCCATGTCTGTCCATTAGGGGGTCATAATGATGTGTCCATGTCTGTCCATTAGGGGGTGATAGTGATGTGTCCATGTCTGTCCATTAGGGGGTGATAGTGATGTGTCCACATCTGTCCATTAGGGGGTGATAATGATGTGTCCATGTCTGTCCATTAGGGGGTGATAATGATGTGTCCATGTCTGTCCATTAGGGGGTGATAATGATGTGTCCATGTCTGTCCATTAGGGGGTGATAGTGATGTGTCCATGTCTGTCCATTAGGGGGTGATAGTGATGTGTCCACATCTGTCCATTAGGGGGTGATAATGATGTGTCCATGTCTGTCCATTAGGGGGTGATAATGATGTGTCCATGTCTGTCCATTAGGGGGTGATAATGATGTGTCCACATCTGTCCATTAGGGGGTGATAATGATGTGTCCATGTCTGTCCATTAGGGGGTGATAATGATGTGTCCATGTCTGTCCATTAGGGGGTGATAATGATGTGTCCATGTCTGTCCATTAGGGGGTGATAATGATGTGTCCATGTCTGTCCATTAGGGGGTGATAATGATGTGTCCGTGTCTGTCCATTAGGGGGTCATAATGATGTGTCCATGTCTGTCCATTAGGGGGTGATAATGATGTGTCCATGTCTGTCCATTAGGGGGTGATAATGATGTGTCCGTGTCTGTCCATTAGGGGGTGATAATGATGTGTCCATGTCTGTCCATTAGGGGGTGATAATGATGTGTCCATGTCTGTCCATTAGGGGGTGATAATGATGTGTCCATGTCTGTCCATTAGGGGGTGATAATGATGTGTCCGTGTTTGTCCATTAGGGGGTGATAATGATGTGTCTGTGTCTGTCCATTAGGGGGTGATAATGATGTGTCCAAGTCTGTCAATTAGGGGGTGATAATGATGTGTCCGTGTCTGTCCGTTAGGGGGTGATAATGATGTGTCCATGTCTGTCCATTAGAGGGTGATAATGATGTGTCCGTGTCTGTCCATTAGGGGGTGATAATGATGTGTCCGTGTCTGTCCATTAGGGGGTGATAATGATGTGTCCGTGTCTGTCCATTAGGGGGTGATAATGATGTGTCCGTGTCTGTCCATTAGAGGGTGATAATGATGTGTCAATGTCTGTCCATTAGGGGGTGATAATGATGTGTCCGTGTCTGTCCATTAGGGGGTGATAATGATGTGTCCATGTCTGTCCATTAGAGGGTGATAATGATGTGTCCGTGTCTGTCCATTAGGGGGTGATAATGATGTGTCCGTGTCTGTCCATTAGGGGGTGATAATGTTGTGTCCGTGTCTGTCCATTAGGGGGTGATAATGATGTGTCCGTGTCGGTCCGTTAGGGGGTGATAATGATGTGTCCATGTCTGTCCATTAGGGGGTGATAATGATGTGTCCATGTCTGTCCATTAGGGGGTGATAATGATGTGTCCATGTCTGTCCATTAGGGGGTGATAATGATGTGTCAATGTCTGTCCATTAGGCGGTGATAATGATGTGTCCATGTCTGTCCATTAGGGGGTGATAATGATGTGTCCATGTCTGTCCATTAGGGGGTGATAATGATGTGTCCATGTCTGTCCATTAGGGGGTGATAATGATGTGTCCATGTCTGTCCATTAGGGGGTGATAATGATGTGTCCATGTCTGTCCATTAGGGGGTGATAATGATGTGTCCATGTCTGTCCATTAGGGGGTGATAATGATGTGTCCGTGTCTGTCCATTAGGGGGTGATAATGATGTGTCCATGTCTGTCCATTAGGGGGTGATAATGATGTGTCCATGTCTGTCCATTAGGCGGTGATAATGATGTGTCAATGTCTGTCCATTAGGCGGTGATAATGATGTGTCCATGTCTGTCCATTAGGGGGTGATAATGATGTATCCATGTCTGTCCATTAGGGGGTCATAATGATGTGTCCATGTCTGTCCATTAGGGGGTGATAATGATGTGTCCATGTCTGTCCATTAGGGGGTGATAATGATGTGTCCGTGTCTGTCCATTAGGGGGTGATAATGATGTGTCCATGTCTGTCCATTAGGGGGTGATAATGATGTGTCCATGTCTGTCCATTAGGGGGTGATAATGATGTGTCCATGTCTGTCCATTAGGGGGTGATAATGATGTGTCCGTGTTTGTCCATTAGGGGGTGATAATGATGTGTCTGTGTCTGTCCATTAGGGGGTGATAATGATGTGTCCAAGTCTGTCAATTAGGGGGTGATAATGATGTGTCCGTGTCTGTCCGTTAGGGGGTGATAATGATGTGTCCATGTCTGTCCATTAGAGGGTGATAATGATGTGTCCGTGTCTGTCCATTAGGGGGTGATAATGATGTGTCCGTGTCTGTCCATTAGGGGGTGATAATGATGTGTCCGTGTCTGTCCATTAGGGGGTGATAATGATGTGTCCGTGTCTGTCCATTAGAGGGTGATAATGATGTGTCAATGTCTGTCCATTAGGGGGTGATAATGATGTGTCCGTGTCTGTCCATTAGGGGGTGATAATGATGTGTCCATGTCTGTCCATTAGAGGGTGATAATGATGTGTCCGTGTCTGTCCATTAGGGGGTGATAATGATGTGTCCGTGTCTGTCCATTAGGGGGTGATAATGTTGTGTCCGTGTCTGTCCATTAGGGGGTGATAATGATGTGTCCGTGTCGGTCCGTTAGGGGGTGATAATGATGTGTCCATGTCTGTCCATTAGGGGGTGATAATGATGTGTCCATGTCTGTCCATTAGGGGGTGATAATGATGTGTCCATGTCTGTCCATTAGGGGGTGATAATGATGTGTCAATGTCTGTCCATTAGGCGGTGATAATGATGTGTCCATGTCTGTCCATTAGGGGGTGATAATGATGTGTCCATGTCTGTCCATTAGGGGGTGATAATGATGTGTCCATGTCTGTCCATTAGGGGGTGATAATGATGTGTCCATGTCTGTCCATTAGGGGGTGATAATGATGTGTCCATGTCTGTCCATTAGGGGGTGATAATGATGTGTCCATGTCTGTCCATTAGGGGGTGATAATGATGTGTCCGTGTCTGTCCATTAGGGGGTGATAATGATGTGTCCATGTCTGTCCATTAGGGGGTGATAATGATGTGTCCATGTCTGTCCATTAGGCGGTGATAATGATGTGTCAATGTCTGTCCATTAGGCGGTGATAATGATGTGTCCATGTCTGTCCATTAGGGGGTGATAATGATGTATCCATGTCTGTCCATAAGAATTGAACTGCATTGATCCACTGTTGCCTTTGAAGTTGCCTTTGAACTCAATCAAATTCAATAAAATGTATTTATAAAGCCCTTTTTACATCAGCCGCTGTCACAAAGTGCTGTACAGAAACCCAGCCTAAAACCCAGGCAGGAACCTATGAAGAAACCTTGAGAGGAACCAGGCCTCTTCTGGATGTGCCGGGTGGAGATTATAACAGAACATGGACAAGAACATGGACAACTCTGTTGGAGCAGTCCGTCTGTCTGTCTACATAATATGAAGCTGTCATCTGTCTGTCTACATAATATGAAGCTGTCATCTGTCTGTCTACATAATATAGAGCTGTCATCTGTCTGTCTACATAATATGGAGCTGTCATCTGTCTGTCTACATAATATGGAGCTGTCTGTCTGTCTGTCTACATAATATGGAGCTGTCTGTCTGTCTACATATTATGGAGCTGTCCGTCTGTCTGTCTACATACTACGGAGCTGTCTGTCTGTCTTTACTATGGAGCTGTCCGTCTGTCTGTCTCTACTATGGAGCTGTCTGTCTGTCTGTCTACATAACATGGAGCCGTCAGTCTGTTTCTACTATGGAGCTGTCGGTCTGTCTCTACGATGGACTACAAAAATAGAGTACTGTAAACTACAAAGAAGCTCCATTGGGAATGAGCTGATTGATGTTCTACTACCATGGCCATTGGCCAATATGGTCAACACTACAGCTAACACATTTAAGATGGTCAAGTCAACAGCTGGACATACTGTAGTTACAGCTACACATCTATAGGAGACCTACACCAGTAGATCTCTACAGTAGCTATATTAATCTACAGGAGACCTACACCAGTAGATCTCTACAGTAGCTATATTAATCTACAGGAGACATACACCAGTAGATCTCTACAGTAGCTACATTCATCTACAGGAGACATACATCAGTAGATCTCTACAGTAGCTACATTCATCTACAGGAGACATACACCAGTAGATCTCTACAGTAGCTATATTAATCTACAGGAGACCTACACCAGTAGATCTCTACAGTAGCTATATTAATCTACAGGAGACCTACATCAGTAGATCTCTACAGTAGCTACATTCATCTACAGGAGACCTACACCAGTAGATCTCTACAGTAGCTATATTAATCTACAGGAGACCTACACCAGTAGATCTCTACAGTAGCTATATTAATCTACAGGAGACCTACATCAGTAGATCCCTACAGGAGGCCTACACCAGTAGATCCATACAGTAGCTATATTAATCTACAGGAGACCTACACCAGTAGATCTCTACAGTAGCTATATTAATCTACAGGAGACCTACATCAGTAGATCCCTACAGGAGGCCTACACCAGTAGATCCATACAGTAGCTATATTAATCTACAGGAGACCTACACCAGTAGATCTCTACAGTAGCTATATTAATCTACAGGAGACCTACATCAGTAGATCTCTACAGTAGCTATATTAATCTACAGGAGACCTACATCAGTAGATCCCTACAGGAGGCCTACACCAGTAGATCTCTACAGTAGCTATATTAATCTACAGGAGACCTACACCAGTAGATCTCTACAGTAGCTATATTAATCTACAGGAGACCTACATCAGTAGATCTCTACAGTAGCTATATTAATCTACAGGAGACCTACATCAGTAGATCCCTACAGGAGGCCTACACCAGTAGATCTCTACAGTAGCTATATTAATCTACAGGAGACCTACACCAGTAGATCTCTACAGTAGCTATATTAATCTACAGGAGACCTACATCAGTAGATCTCTACAGTAGCTATATTAATCTACAGGAGACCTACATCAGTAGATCCCTACAGGAGGCCTACACCAGTAGATCCCTACAGTAGCTACATTCATCTACAGGAGACATACACCAGTAGATCTCTACAGTAGCTACATTCATCTACAGGAGACCTACACCAGTAGATCCCTACAGGAGACCTACACCGGTAGATCCCTACAGTAGCTACATTCATCTACAGGAGACATACACCAGTAGATCCCTACAGGAGGCCTACACCAGTAGATCTCTACAGTAGCTACATTCATCTACAGGAGACCTACACCAGTAGATCCCTACAGGAGGCCTACACCAGTAGATCTCTACAGTAGCTACATTCATCTACAGGAGACATACACCAGTACATTTACATTTTAGTCATTTAGCAGACGCTCTTATCCAGAGCGACTTACAGTAGAGTGCATACATTTTATTACATTTTACATACTGAGACAAGGATATCCCTACCGGCCAAACCCTCCCTAACCCGGACGACGCTATGCCAATTGTGCGTCGCCCCACGGACCTCCCGGTTGCGGCCGGCCTGGGCGTGAACCCAGAGACTCTGGTGGCGCAGCTAGCACTGCGTAGCAGTGCCCTAGACCACTGCGCCACCCGGGAGACCACCAGTAGATCCCTACAGTAGCTACATTCATCTACAGGAGACCTATACCAGTAGATCCCTACAGGAGGCCTACACCAGTAGATCTCTACAGTAGCTATATTAATCTACAGGAGACCCACACCAGTAGATCCCTACAGGAGACATACACCAGTAGATCTCTACAGTAGCTATATTAATCTACAGGAGACCTACACCAGTAGATCTCTACAGTAGCTATATTAATCTACAGGAGACCTACACCAGTAGATCTCTACAGTAGCTATATTAATCTACAGGAGACCTACACCAGTAGATCTCTACAGTAGCTATATTAATCTACAGGAGACCTACACCAGTAGATCTCTACAGTAGCTATATTAATCTACAGGAGACCTACACCAGTAGATCTCTACAGTAGCTATATTAATCTACAGGAGACCTACACCAGTAGATCTCTACAGTAGCTATATTAATCTACAGGAGACCTACACCAGTAGATCTCTACAGTAGCTATATTAATCTACAGGAGACATACATCAGTAGATCCCTACAGGAGACCTACACCAGTAGATCTCTACAGTAGCTATATTAATCTACAGGAGACATACATCAGTAGATCCCTACAGGAGACCTACACCAGTAGATCCCTACAGTAGCTATATTAATCTACAGGAGACCTACACCAGTAGATCTCTACAGGAGACCTACACCAGTAGATCTCTACAGTAGCTATATTAATCTACAGGAGACCTACACCAGTAGATCTCTACAGTAGGCCTACACCAGTAGATCTCTACAGTAGCTATATTAATCTACAGGAGACCTACATCAGTAGATCTCTACAGTAGCTATATTAATCTACAGGAGACCTACACCAGTAGATCTCTACAGTAGCTATATTAATCTACAGGAGACCTACATCAGTAGATCTCTACAGTAGCTATATTAATCTACAGGAGACCTACACCAGTAGATCTCTACAGTAGCTATATTAATCTACAGGAGACCTACACCAGTAGATCTCTACAGTAGCTATATTAATCTACAGGAGACCTACATCAGTAGATCTCTACAGTAGCTATATTAATCTACAGGAGACCTACATCAGTAGATCTCTACAGTAGCTATATTAATCTACAGGAGACCTACATCAGTAGATCCCTACAGGAGACCTACACCAGTAGATCCCTACAGTAGCTATATTAATCTACAGGAGACCTACACCAGTAGATCTCTACAGGAGACCTACACCAGTAGATCTCTACAGTAGCTATATTAATCTACAGGAGACCTACACCAGTAGATCTCTACAGTAGGCCTACACCAGTAGATCTCTACAGTAGCTATATTAATCTACAGGAGACCTACATCAGTAGATCTCTACAGTAGCTATATTAATCTACAGGAGACCTACACCAGTAGATCTCTACAGTAGCTATATTAATCTACAGGAGACCTACACCAGTAGATCTCTACAGTAGCTATATTAATCTACAGGAGACCTACACCAGTAGATCTCTACAGTAGCTATATTAATCTACAGGAGACCTACATCAGTAGATCTCTACAGTAGCTATATTAATCTACAGGAGACCTACACCAGTAGATCTCTACAGTAGCTATATTAATCTACAGGAGACCTACACCAGTAGATCCCTACAGTAGCTATATTAATCTACAGGAGACCTACACCAGTAGATCTCTACAGGAGACCTACACCAGTAGATCTCTACAGTAGCTATATTAATCTACAGGAGACCTACACCAGTAGATCTCTACAGTAGGCCTACACCAGTAGATCTCTACAGTAGCTATATTAATCTACAGGAGACCTACATCAGTAGATCTCTACAGTAGCTATATTAATCTACAGGAGACCTACACCAGTAGATCTCTACAGTAGCTATATTAATCTACAGGAGACCTACATCAGTAGATCTCTACAGTAGCTATATTAATCTACAGGAGACCTACACCAGTAGATCCCTATAGGAGACCTACACCAGTAGATCTCTACAGTAGCTATATTAATCTACAGGAGACCTACATCAGTAGATCCCTACAGGAGGCCTACACCAGTAGATCTCTACAGTAGCTATATTAATCTACAGGAGACATACACCAGTAGATCTCTACAGTAGCTATATTAATCTACAGGAGACATACACCAGTAGATCCCTACAGGAGGCCTACACCAGTAGATCCCTACAGTAGCTACATTCATCTACAGGAGACATACACCAGTAGATCTCTACAGTAGCTATATTAATCTACAGGAGGCCTACACCAGTAGATCTCTACAGTAGCTATATTAATCTACAGGAGACATACACCAGTAGATCCCTTAGAGATCAGATCTACTGTTTGTAATGAGTCTACTGGGGCTCAGTCATTAATCATGACGAGGCACGAAGCAGAGATAAACACACACACAAGCATGCAGACGCACACCGTGAACAGAATGTAGGAACGCACGAGACACGGGAGCGCACGTACGCACGCTCTCACCCCCCCCCCCCACTCCCCACACCCCCTACACTCTCCCCACTCCCCCCCTACACTCCCCATACATCTCCCCCCACACCTCCCCCCAGCCCCCCACACTCCTGTCTCTTCTCCTTAGCCCACTCCTTGTCTTATAAATCAACAGCCTTCTATCCTCTCCTCCCCTTCTTCCCTCTCTCCCAATCCTCCCTCTATCGTCAGGAGAGGGCCTGGTGGGACGTATCTGAGTGGTGATGGATTGAAACGTAATCGTTCTGACAGGCAGCTCACAGGCCACTTGTAAAGGCACTGTATAAGCACGCAAGCAACCCACTGCCCACACACGGACACACAGACAGGCAAGCAGCCACACACACACACACACCACGTGAGCACCCATGCACACACACACAACAAACAACAACAACCAACACTCACACACAAGTGATCACACACACCAAGCCTAGCAGGTACATACACTGTACTAGGAGGTACATACACTGTACAGGGCCTGGTGGCAGCTCTACTTCAGAGAGTGGCCAGGTGTGAGTGGCCAGGTGTGAGTGGCCAGGTGTGAGTGGCCAGGTGTGAGTGGCCAGGTGTGAGAGGCCAGGTGTGAGATGTACAGACAGTCCAATAACAGCCTCAATATCTCCTACTTCATCAGCAACATTTACAGTGAGACATATTGTCTGCAACAAAAGATTCAGTCCAGAAATAATGTATAGCACCTTGTATTCCACATGATGTCATCCCGTACTCATCGACCGTGTAACACGCCGTATCATTAGATCACATACTATGTTGGTGGATGTCATGGCACAGAACACATATTGATTGTATTTCAATGGACCGTTGGCATCACAAAATATATTTCCATGAATGGACAATAAAGTTTGGTATCCATACAGGCCATTTCTGGGACATTCATGTTGTCTGTTGGATAAGTCCATGTTTTGAAACACAGAAGCACTGGTACATTAACATAACAATCGTCCTCTATCCCAGCTCTTACAGCACGAACACTCCCTGGCATGGCAACAGTTAGTAATGAACCACCAACACAGAGCCCGCCCTGCTGCCAAGCTGTGACCTTCCTCCAAGGGCATGGGGTTGGCACCATGCCCC
>NC_074671.1:69125042-69200042 GCF_029448725.1 Salvelinus fontinalis | reverse complement strand
GAACCACACAGACAGAGAGAAAGAGAGGACTGTGGAACCACACAGACAGAGAGCGAAAGAGAGGACTGTAGAATCTGCAGTAGCACACTGCTAATACTACTAATACAGCCTGCTGAAATCCTCCTCCCATTACACTAACCTCATACCACACAATGAGATGCAGTGGAATCTCTGCAGTAGAGATACTGTATGTGACATTGTGACCCGGTGTTGGCGGCTTACAGTTGAACAACAGCTAGTTGCTATGATATTAATTTCTTAAGGAGTTTGTCCATAGAAACCATATCACATATCCATTTCTTAAGGAGTTTGTCCATAGAAACCATATCACATATCCATTTCTTAAGGAGTTTGAAGTAGAAACCATATCACATATCCATTTCTTAAGGAGTTTGTCCATAGAAACTATATCACATATCCATTTCTTAAGGAGTTTGTCCATAGAAACCATATCACATATCCATTTCTTAAGGAGTTTGAAGTAGAAACCATATCACATATCCATTTCTTAAGGAGTTTGAAGTAGAAACCATATCACATATCCATTTCTTAAGGAGTTTGAAGTAGAAACCATATCACATATCCATTTCTTAAGGAGTTTGAAGTAGAAACCATATCACATATTCATTTCTTAAGGAGTTTGTCCATAGAAACCATATCACATATCCATTTCTTAAGGAGTTTGAAGTAGAAACCATATCACATATTCATTTCTTAAGGAGTTTGTCCATAGAAACCATATCACATATTCATTTGTTAAGGAGTGTGTCCATTGAAACAGTAGCACCGATCCATTTGTTAAGGAGTGTGTCCATAGAAACAGTAGCACCGATCCATTTGTTAAGGAGTGTGTCCATAGAAACAGTAGCACCGATCCATTTCTTAAGGAGTGTGTCCATAGAAACAGTAGCACCGATCCATTTCTTAAGGAGTTTAAGTAGAGCGTGCTCCCTCTCTCCCTCATCTCCTATTCATACCACAATGTTGTGATGCCCAAGCGAGTGGCGTGGACCAAGATAAGGGAGAGGGAAGGAGGACTATGGAAAAAGGAGGGAGGAGAGAGAGAGAGAGGATGGTATAGTTTGCTCCCTCTCCCTTCCTCCTTCTATTTCCCTCCCATCCTGACATAGTAAGTGGTTGTTCAAGACCAGGACAGACCAGGATAGTGGACCAGGACAGACCAGGATAGTGGGCCAGGACAGTGGACCAGGACAGAGCAGGACAGCCAGGACAGACCAGGATAGTGGACCAGGACAGACCAGGACAGACTAGGACAGCCAGGATAGACCGGGACAGGGGACCAGGACAGTGGACCAGTACAGTGGACCAGGACAGTGGACCAATACAGTGGACCAGGACAGACCAGGACAGTGGACCAGTACAGTGGACCAGGACAGACCAGGACAGACTAGGACAGCCAGGATAGACCGGGACAGGGGACCAGGACAGTGGACCAGTACAGTGGACCAGGACAGTGGACCAATACAGTGGACCAGGACAGACCAGGACAGTGGACCAGGACCAACCTCAGCCTAACTCTCTAATAAACATGTCACTGTCTCAGAACTTCAGGTCATCATCCTCTTCATGCCCAAAAACAATAGTGATGGAGTGAAAACACGCGACTTTAACAATGGTCTACACGACAATTCTACAGCAAACATCCTAATACAAATGCTGCTTAAGCCTCATATGGCAGTAGTCCTATCCCAGCAGAAAGGAATGATCCCCCACCTCTCCCTATGGACTAACTCAGTGAGTTAAAGGGGTAAAGGGGTGAAAGGGTTAAGGAAACCCCAGTGAGGTGCAGACAAAGTCCTGTCAACACCGCCTCTGAGCAGACCCATGCCAGCCTTGATTAGAACCTGCTGCAGCAGCTAAGTGCTAACGCTAAGCTAACGCTAAGCCATGTTCCTAGTGAGTTAGCGTAGCTGCTAGCAGCTAATCTCCCTCAGCAGCCACAGGGGAAGCAGCTGTTGCACAGCGCCAATCTGCTCCCACATTGTCAACAGACAGGCAGAGACCGGCTGCAGCCACCACCCTGCATATTAGGTCTTCACACTTTATTTACCCACCAGCACTTGGCATCTGCTCCGCTTTAGCCCTAGACAAACACATTATTCAATGTTAGCTCAGTGTGTTAGCAGCTAGTTAGCGACTAGGCTAGTGGTTTTAGCCTGAAGGTGTTGTAGCACATGCTAAATGGTTCATAGGGGTCTCAGAAGAAGCATCTCTGAAAGAGACATACATGAATTTCTATGGTGTTCAGGGGTTTATTATGGGCTCAAATCCCATTGCTGAGCCCCAGGCTAATCTCAAATTAAAAGGTAATCCCATTGGCAGGATTGGAGGGTGCAGGGGGTGATAGAGACAGTCAAATTGAAGTCAACACTGTGATCTGGATTAAAGGAGCAGATCATATAATCTTAATTAAACTAGATGATCGTTTTCTGAATCATCCAGATATGTATTACAGATTAAACAAAGACAAGCCAAACAACATTGGTGAGCATGTGACTATTTCTTCGACCACATGATGACTCATACATACAGCACCTAACCCTCCTTCCATTCTATACTGTTGACATTGTTTGAACATGGTTAGGAGTGGTAGGGAAGATGTCTGATGTAAAGAGTGCTGTCTAAGCCATTCAGTTTACAGTTCCTCTCCAACACTTATTTCCTGTTACACCTTTTGTCAAACCATCCCTCTTCACCTGTAGGGATGAGCCTATCCATCCTCCATCTCTCCATAACCACTGACACCAGCTGTTCCTCTGGCACCTTTCTGGCTGCACATAGGTCTGTCTGCCTGGGTAGTCCTACTGTATGAAGCCTTCCTGGACCACATCATCACAGAGGCCCCACTGGCCCCACGCATCACAGAGGCCCCACTGGCCCCACGCATCACAGAGGCCCCACTGGCCCCACGCATCACAGAGGCCCCACTGGCCCCACGCATCACAGAGGCCCCACTGACCCCACACATCACAGAGGCCCCACTGGCCCCACGCATCACAGAGGCCCCACTGGCCCCACGCATCACAGAGGCCCCACTGGCCCCACGCATCACAGAGGCCCCACTGGCCCCACGCATCACAGAGGCCCCACTGACCCCACGCATCACAGAGGCCCCACTGGCCCCACGCATCACAGAGGCCCCACTAGCCCCACGCATCACAGAGGCCCCACTGACCCCACGCATCACAGAGGCCCCACTGACCAACATGGAACCAGCAGTGGAACTGAAGCTCAGCGGAGCAGCAAGGCTACTTTATGGATTCCCTTTAGAATCTAATCTAGCTGTGCAGGGCTGGAGGGCTGGAGGGCTGGAGGGCTGGGGGGCTGGGGGGCTGGAGGGCTGGAGGGCTGGGGGGCTGGAGGGCTGGGGGGCTGGGGGGCTGGAGGGCTGGAGGGCTGGAGGGCTGGAGGGCTGGGGGGCTGGGGGGCTGGGGGGCTGGAGGGCTGGAGGGCTGGGGGGCTGGGGGGCTGGAGGGCTGGGGGGTAGGAAAAGAAACGGGTGTCTGAATGACTGTGGTTTAGAGTGCCAATATTGCCATGTAAGAAATGTGAATACTGCTATTGTGCCACTCAGAGCGTAATCCCAGGCACTAGACAGTTCCTCCCCAAACTGTAGCCTGGGAAACAGAGCAAGGGATACCTCATAACACGTTGCTACAGGGAACCTCCAGCACCAGTGTAACGGACATTCACGTTAAATCAGAGGACTGATCAACTAAAAGACACGGGTCTGGATATTGACAGACACTGACATCTCCCTGTATTCCCAACTCATTAGTCATGGTCAAGGCCATGGACATTGGTCAGGCCTCTTAAAGGGATAGTTCACCTAAATATTAGCATGTTCCACACATCATGTCCAAATCATCCAAAAGTATCTAAAATTGACTGTAAAGCTCAACAAAGTCACTTGTGCAAACAGTGCAAGAGAAACTAAACCAAAGCATTTTTATTTTTTATTTAATTTAACTAGGCAAGTCAGTTAAGAACAAATTCTTATTTACAATGACGTCCCACACGGCCTAAGCATGGACTGCTGTCATACCTTGTCCACAGATTTACAGGGTAAGGAAACCAATAGGTTTGAGTGAACTAGCCCTTCAACGAGTCATACAGACTCAGCCGCAATAAGACTGATGCCTGCTAGCTAATGACTGAGGATTGACTCATTAGGATCACCTAGTAAAAGGGGATTCCTTGATTTGCTTCCTACTCATACAGCCCACAGTCGATGCTTTGGTCAGGCTGGCCATCACCAGCGTCTCTCCTACAATCCTCCATTTGGTTCGATCCTTTGGGGATGGATACAGGCTACTTACTAATGCCATTTGGATGACTAAAAATGAAATCAAAATTTGCAGAGATGTGTAAAAATGAATGATGAGTAAAAATGAACCTTCCATATTTAATTCCATTTTAAAATCTCTTCCTGGTTTTCAGAGGTCAACAAAGCATACCAAAACAAAGTGTAAGTTGTCCTAAAGGGTTTGAATCTCAGGGATATAATATGAAGATAGTCAGAGGGTCAGAGACCCTGTGGTGAGATGGGGTTGTGATCTGTACTAAGCCCAAAGCACCAGCCCTGTACCCCAGCCATGTACCCCAGCCCTGTACCCTAGACCCAGCCTTGAACCCTAGCCCTGTACCCCAGTCCTGTACCCTAGCCCCAGCCTTGAACCCAAGCCCTGTACCCTAGCCCTGTACCTAGCCCTAGATAGGTAGGTAGAGAAGGATAGGTAAGTAGGTAGAGAGTGATAGGTAGGTAGAGAGTGATAGGTAGGTAGAGAGTGATAGGTAGGTAGAGAGTGATAGGTAGGTAGAGAGTGATATGTAGGTAGACAGTGATAGGTAGGTAGAGAGTGAAAGGTAGGTAGAGAGTGAAAGGTAGGTAGAGAGGGATAGGTAGGTAGAGAGGGATAGGTAGGTAGAGAGTGAAAGGTAGGTAGAGAGGGATAGGTAGGTAGAGAGTGATAGGTAGGTAGAGAGTGATATGTAGGTAGAGAGTGATAGGTAGGTAGAGAGTGAAAGGTAGGTAGAGAGGGATAGGTAGGTAGAGAGTGATAGGTAGGTAGAGAGTGAAAGGTAGGTAGAGAGTGATAGGTAGGTAGAGAGTGATAGGTAGGTAGAGAGGGATAGGTAGGTAGAGAGTGATAGATAGGTAGAGAGGGATAGGTAGGTAGAGAGGGATAGATAGGTAGAGAGGGAAAGGTAGGTAGAGAGGGATAGGTAGGTAGAGAGGGATAGGTAGGTAGAGAGTGATAGGTAGGTAGAGAGTGAAAGGTAGGTAGAGAGTGATAGGTAGGTAGAGAGTGATAGGTAGGTAGAGAGGGATAGGTAGGTAGAGAGTGATAGGTAGGTAGACAGTGATAGGTAGGTAGAGAGTGATAGGTAGGTAGAGAGTGATAGGTAGGTAGAGAGTGATATGTAGGTAGACAGTGATAGGTAGGTAGAGAGTGAAAGGTAGGTAGAGAGTAATAGGTAGGTAGAGAGTGATAGGTAGGTAGAGAGTGATAGGTAGGTAGAGAGTGAAAGGTAGGTAGAGAGGGATAGGTAGGTAGAGAGGGATAGGTAGGTAGAGAGTGAAAGGTAGGTAGAGAGGGATAGGTAGGTAGAGAGGGATAGGTAGGTAGAGAGTGATAGGTAGGTAGAGAGTGAAAGGTAGGTAGAGAGTGATAGGTAGGTAGAGAGTGATAGGTAGGTAGAGAGGGATAGGTAGGTAGAGAGTGATAGGTAGGTAGACAGTGATAGGTAGGTAGAGAGTGAAAGGTAGGTAGAGAGTGATAGGTAGGTAGAGAGTGATATGTAGGTAGACAGTGATAGGTAGGTAGAGAGTGAAAGGTAGGTAGAGAGTAATAGGTAGGTAGAGAGTGATAGGTAGGTAGAGAGTGAAAGGTAGGTAGAGAGTGATAGGTAGGTAGAGAGGGATAGGTAGGTAGAGAGTGATAGGTAGGTAGAGAGTGATAGGTAGGTAGAGAGGGATAGGTAGGTAGAGAGTGATAGGTAGGTAGAGAGTGAAAGGTAGGTAGAGAGGGATAGGTAGGTAGAGAGTGATAGGTAGGTAGAGAGTGATAGGTAGGTAGAGAGTGATAGGTAGGTAGAGAGGGATAGGTAGGTAGAGAGTGAAAGGTAGGTAGAGAGTGATAGGTAGGTAGAGAGGGATAGGTAGGTAGAGAGGGATAGGTAGGTAGAGAGGGATAGGTAGGTAGAGAGTGAAAGGTAGGTAGAGAGTGATAGGTAGGTAGAGAGGGATAGGTAGGTAGAGAGGGATAGGTAGGTAGAGAGTGATAGGTAGGTAGAGAGGGATAGGTAGGTAGAGAGGGATAGGTAGGTAGAGAGTGAAAGGTAGGTAGAGAGTGATAGGTAGGTAGAGAGTGATAGGTAGGTAGAGAGGGATAGGTAGGTAGAGAGGGATAGGTAGGTAGAGAGGGATAGGTAGGTAGAGAGTGATAGGTAGGTAGAGAGTGATAGGTAGGTAGAGAGTGCTCTGCTCTGCTGCATCCCTAACAGTCAACATGAAAAACAAATAAAAAATTCTCTGTCCTGTCCCTAGCCAAGAACACACAGCAAATACACTCATTGGCCAAGCACATGGGGTGAAGCTGTTAACACAAATCTAGAGCCGCAATGACAAGACTGACTGTTGCCAATTTCAATCCTTCAATATCCCAAATGGTACCCTATTCCCTATATAGAGTGCACTACTTTACACCAGAGTCTATGAGGTACACTACTTTAGACCAGAGTCTACGAGGTACACTACTTTAGACCAGAGTCTATGGGGTACACTACTTTAGACCAGAGTCTATGGGGTACACTACATTGGGCCTAGGGTGCCATTAGGGATGCATTACTTATTCAACTGTAGGACTGGCAGAGACCCATAGACTGCCACTGAATGGAATTATGGGAGCGTCCTGACTCTCTCTTTCTAACACACACACTAGGGAGTGAGCTGCTGGATGAGGAGTCCATAGACCGTGTCTGTCTCCCTCTCTCCCGCCTTTTCTATCATTCCCATGTCATTCCCTCATTCTCCTTCTGATACAGGCAGCAGACAGGAAACTCCTCATATGGGAAATCTGCCTCTGAGAGGCCCATTTAGAACAGAGGCAGAGGGATTTGGAAGGGGAGCGGAAGTGTAGAGAGGGGTCATGTTTATGACAAGGAGGAGGGAGAAGGGTGATGCAGAAAGGGGGAAGAGAAAGGGGGAGAGAGGGGGAAGAGAGCGTTCAACTGTTTTTTTGGAGTTTCATAAACTAGCATAATATGTGTTAGGGCGTGTGCCTGCCAGTGCGTATGTGTGTGTGTGTATATGCACACACGTCTGTGGGTTTGAAATGGTGCATGTGGTGTGTGTGTGCGTGTCCGTGTGTACTCCCACGTGTGCACGTTTTACGCCAACCACCGGATGTAGCCCATGGGCTTTGAAGTGTCCCTAAAACACAGGCTACTGTAGACCATCAAGAGGATTCCAGATGACTCAGAGTCCATGCAGGCCAATGGAAAAACAGCAACATCACTTTCTCACAGAGAAACACTGCCTGACCTGAGACTACCCCAGAACAGGTTAGTTTAGCTGACACTGCCCCAGAATAGGTTAGTTTAGCTGAGACTGCCCCAGAACTGGTTAGTTTAGCTGACACTGCCCCAGAATAGGTTAGTTTAGCTGACACTACCCCAGAACAGGTTAGTTTAGCTGACACTGCCCCAGAACTGGTTAGTTTAGCTGACACTACCCCAGAACTGGTTAGTTTAGCTCATACTACCCCAGAACAGATGCACTACCAATGACTCACTGTACAGGGAGACTCAAATTAGTAGTGGCGTTAGACTATGTGTGATACACACACAGATAGTCAGCGTATGCAGCAGTCCCTGATCTTTCAGAACAGATAACTACAGCCAACTGCTTATTAAATGTGATTCCAGAAAAACAAAACAAATAGAAAAATGACGAGTCATTGCTACAATTCAAAGCTACAAATGTCCCTTCAGAACTGTGCCTTCCTATCTGCTCATTGGGTAAGAAAAGAAAGAAAACAGACTGGAACGACCCTGGTTGTAAACTCATGTCAGAAGCCCTGGAACAACCCTGGTTGTAAACACATGTAAGAAGCTCTGGAACGACCCTGGTTGTAAACACATGTAAGAAGCTCTGGAACGACCCTGGTTGTAAACTAATGTAAGAAGCTCTGGAACGACCCTGGTTGTAAACTAATGTAAGAAGCCCTGGAACGACCCTGGTTGTAAACTAATGTAAGAAGCCCTGGAACGACCCTGGTTGTAAACATAAGTAAGAAGCACTGGAACGACCCTGGTTGTAAACTCATGTAAGAAGCTCTGGAACGACCCTGGTTGTAAACATAAGTAAGAAGCACTGGAACGACCCTGATTGTAAACTCATGTAAGAAGCTCTGGAACGACCCTGGTTGTAAACACAAGTAAGAAGCTCTGGAACGACCCTGGTTGTAAACACATGTAAGAAGCTCTGGAACGACCCTGGTTGTAAACTAATGTAAGAAGCTCTGGAACGACCCTGGTTGTAAACTAATGTAAGAAGCTCTAGAACGACCCTGGTTGTAAACTAATGTAAGAAGCTCTGGAACGACCCTGGTTGTAAACTCATGTAAGAAGCTCTGGAACGACCCTGGTTGTAAACATAAGTAAGAAGCTCTGGAACGACCCTGGTTGTAAACATAAGTAAGAAGCTCTGGAACGACCCTGGTTGTAAACACATGTAAGAAGCCTAACATGCAGCAGAGATGGATGGAGTATGTCTTTAGCGTGGGGGGTTAATAGGTGTAATTTGTAGGAGGCATGTTGTCATGTTGTCTCTGCTAAGTCTTTCCTGTGGGGCTCTCCCACGGCCCCATCTGGTCCACATTAGTACCCAAGCTTGAGGTTCCAGGACCTGAATAATTGTGGACACACACTGGGCATAACTGGAGGAAGGACCACAACACTGTTTTTCAACACCCCCTGGTCAATTGGTCGGCATGTCAGATCTGTCAGATCAATATCTCACACTGATTAGTCTTTTGTCAAATAATAATATATGTCCTATATTTCCAAAGCGAATTACAGTCATGCATGTATACATTTTTTATATGGGTGGCCCCAGACGGAATTCAATCCACGACCTTTGGCCTAAAAAGCACCATGCTCTACCAACTGAGCTACGCGGGACCAATTGGTCAGTGTCTCATAGGGAAGAAAGTGTTCATCTTCTCATCAGCCATTGGTTCATTACTAAAGGGAGTGTGAGGTTTAGCAGATAATGAATCACAGATCTAGAGCAGTGAGGACTTGTGTCACTGTAACTGAGAGAAGAGGACGTCTCTGGAAGTCATCAGCCCAGCAGACAGAGGTTAGAGACAGCTGTAAAGCCTCTGGAAGTCATCAGCCCAGCAGACAGAGGTTAGAGACAGCTGTAAAGTCTCTGGTAGTCATCAGCCCAGCAGACAGAGGTTAAAGACAGCTGTAAAGTCTCTGGAAGTCATCAGCCCAGCAGACAGAGGTTAGAGACAGCTGTAAAGCCTCTGGAAGTCATCAGCCCAGCAGACAGAGGTTAGAGACAGCTGTAAAGCCTCTGGAAGTCATCAGCCCAGCAGACAGAGGTTAGAGACAGCTGTAAAGCCTCTGGAAGTCATCAGCCCAGCAGACAGAGGTTAGAGACAGCTGTAAAGTCTCTGGAAGTCATCAGCCCAGCAGACAGAGGTTAGAGACAGCTGTAAAGTCTCTGGAAGTCATCAGCCCAGCAGACAGAGGTTAGAGACAGCTGTAAAGTCTCTGGTAGTCATCAGCCCAGCAGACAGAGGTTAAAGACAGCTGTAAAGTCTCTGGAAGTCATCAGCCCAGCAGACAGAGGTTAGAGACAGCTGTAAAGTCTCTGGAAGTCATCAGCCCAGCAGACAGAGGTTAGAGACAGCTGTAAAGTCTCTGGAAGTCATCAGCCCAGCAGACAGAGGTTAGAGACAGCTGTAAAGCCTCTGGAAGTCATCAGCCCAGCAGACAGAGGTTAAAGACAGCTGTAAAGCCTCTGGAAGTCATCAGCCCAGCAGACAGAGGTTAGAGACAGCTGTAAAGTCTCTGGAAGTCATCAGCCCAGCAGACAGCTGCAAAGGACTTTTACTGCCCTGTAGAGGATGCCACACACACGCTCGCACACACATACATAGTCTCATGCCTCCACAAACAAATCAAATCAAACTTGATTTGTCACAGGCGCCGAATTCAAGTGTAGACCTTAACGTGAAATTCTTACTTAAAACTTTCTTCGCGCAAATGACGGAGATCTGGGCAGGTTCCCGGGAGAGCAGTATATCTTTCTTGTCTGACTCGTTAAAGGAAAAAGCTTCTTCCAGTTTGTGGTGAATAATGCCAGTTCTGATGTTCTTTTCGGGCATAAGAGACGGTAGCATACCCAATGCAACCAATGAAAATTCTCAATCAAGGCACTTTCACCATGGCCACCCTGACATACAAATGACCCCTTCCAAATATTTCTAATAACAAGCATGTCATTATGCAAGATATGGGCTACTACATCCTTGATCGATTGACGGTCTAAAAAGCAAAGACCACTTCAACCACTGGGAGACCCCACCACTGGGTAATAGTTGTACCTTGAAATGAGCAGTGTGTATTAAATCAGAGTGAGAGGCTATTGGATTTTCCACTCGCTGGAAGGAAGTGGATGTGAAGATCTATAGGTCATCCTCAAAGGAATATGACAGTTGTCCTACATATGTCAGACCTAGCAGAGTGTGTGTGTGTTTGTGTGTTCAGCACATACCGTACCTTAACACTAATCATTTCCTGTACTAATGTGGTTCAAGTACAAGGTCACTATTTATAGTGAAAGTGAGGAGCCAATCACAGGTCAGGATTTTGAATAGTCCATTATGAACAATGATCAATGTGATCTAGTCAACAAATATTAACCCCATATACTGTAGATGTGAACTACTATAAACTATATTTTAATAAAATATGAATAAATTCTCAGTCTTTGTCAACCAAATACATTATACTTGGGTTTGCTGGTTGTCTGTTTCTAGACTTGCACAACTCTGCGGTGATGAGCTACAATACAAGTCAACGCCAACTTTGTCTCCATGTAACTGAACGACCCAGTAACCATGGCTACCACAAATCCGGTTTATATCAGACCCAAGGCAAGACAATCATAGTTGTTATTGGGACTTTGTTTACAACCAGTTAGAAAGTGAGCGAGAGGGAGATAAAGGAAGAGAGAGAGAGAAACAGACAGAGGAGGAGGAGAGAAAGACAGAAGGAGAGAGGAAGAAGAAGGGAGGTAGAGTGAGGGTGTGACAGTAAAAAGGAGAGTGGGGGAAGAGAGACTCCTCTGCAGTCTGCATCAATGATGACAGCAATCTCTCAGGCTCTGTGAAGCACATGTCCATCTCCCTTGCCAACACACCGCAACATCCTCTGTGCTGTTGGAAGCAGAATGACTTCAAGAAAGTGGAATGTCATTCCTTGCTATGAATAGTTCTTAACCTCTGACCTTGCGGTATCGAGTTACATTATCTAACCTAATCTTTATAAAGGCTAAATAACCAAGGCCAAAAGTGAAACACAAAGAAAGTTAGGATAGCTAGCTTGTGGCTGAGTTCTATCTCCTCCACTTTGTGTCAATCACCTATGAAAAGACAGACAGATATATAGATAAAGAGACAGACAGAGACATAGAAAGAGACAGACAGATAGTGCTGGTGGTGCGTCAGTCGTCAACCACTGAGGGACGCGGCACCAGGAATGAACCCATGTGACATCCTCTTTCCATGGCTCTGTCACACTGACTCAACTCATCACTACTGCAGACTGAGGGGAATGATGCTGGGCAGGACCAACTGGGGTTGTGTGTGTGTGTGTGTGTGTGTGTGTGTGTGTGTGTGTGTGTGTGTGTGTGTGTGTGTGTGTGTGTGTGTGTGTGTGTGTGTGTGTGTGTGTGTGTGTGTGTGTGTGTGTGTGTGTGTGTGTGTGTGTGTGTGTGTGTGTGTGTGTGTGTGTGTGTGTGTGTGTGACTGAGACTGTGTATGTTTTCATTAGCTCAGATATGAATGCAGAGAAAAATCTTCTAGCTCTTTCCTTCATGTTTTGGGTCAAGCCTGATTCACATGTCTGGTGATGCTGCAGTCTCTCTCCACACAGGAAATAGTTGGCCTTGGCATGGAAACATATAAGCTTGAGTTAAAATATTACAGATAGCTATACACTGGTATGTCGACAGTTCTGTAAGCCGCATTGAATAAAAACAGCTGCTAAATGACTATATTTATTTATTTACTGCATTTCCTTAGTTGTTGGCTAGACAGACAGAGGCAGAGCGACAGTGGATGTCTGGGAGAAACAGAGAAAAGCATGCTCACTCCAAAAGAGGGGGAGCACAACTCATAGCTAAGCTAATGCTAGCAGCAGTACCTCGGACACCACATTTTTTAATTGCCCCGCTAACACCCTGGCTAACAGCGGCTGACACTCCAGTGCAGAGCAGGGTAGAGGTGAGGGGTCATTAAGCAATGTAGTAGTGAGCTCCAGTATCGTGAGAGGTCATCCTGAAAGACAGCTCCAGTATTGTGAGGGGTAATCCTGAAAGACAGCTCCAGTATTGTGAGGGGTAATCCTGAAAGACAGCTCCAGTATTGTGAGGGGTAATCCTGAAAGACAGCTACAGTATTGTGAGGGGTAATCCTGAAAGACAGCTCCAGTATTGTGAGGGGTAATCCTGAAAGACAGCTCCAGTATTGTGAGGGGTAATCCTGAAAGACAGCTACAGTATTGTGAGGGGTAATCCCGAAAGACAGCTCCAGAATTGTGTATGGTCATCCTGAAAGACAGCTACAGTATTGTGAGGGGTCATCCTGAAAGACAGCTCCAGTATCGTGAGAGATCATCCCGAAAGACAGCTCCAGTATTGTGAGAGGTCATTCTGAAAGACAGCTCCAGTATTGTGAGAGGTCATTCTGAAAGACAGCGGCAGTATTGTGAGAGGTCATTCTGAAAGACAGCTCCAGTATTGTGAGGGGTCATCCTGAAAGACAGCTCCAGTATTGTGAGAAGTCATTCTGAAAGACAGCTCCAGTATTGTGAGAAGTCATCTTGAAAGACAGCTCCAGTATTGTGAGAGGTCATCCTGAAAGACAGCTCCAGTATTGTGAGAGGTCATTCTGAAAGACAGCTCCAGTATTGTGAGAGGTCATTCTGAAAGACAGCTCCAGTATTGTGAGAGGTGAGAGTGGAGTGGGAAAGGGGGCTGTCATGTGGGCCCTAGAGCATGGAGCAGATGGCCTGAGATTAGCATGTGAATGAGGGTAGGACTGAAGACAGAGCCTTGGGGGGCCCCTGGTAGTGGTGCCCCTGTTCAAAAACACTGTCGGTGATAGGTCAGCCCAGAGAGTCTTCAGAGAAGCCCAATTTGTGTTTATCAATTACATGAGAAGAAGTGGTGGGTTGTAGAGGACTGCAGAGACCATAGCCTGGTCCCAGATCTCTTTGTGCTGTATCGCCAACTTGTTGTAAATGCCCATGACCATAGGAGTTGGATATACAGCACAAACAGACATGGTACCAGGCTAGAAACAGATATGGTACCAGGCTAGAAACAGATATGGTCCCAGGCTAGAAACAGATATGGTATCAGGCTAGATACAGATATGGTACCAGACTAGAAACAGATATGGTATCAGGCTAGAAACAGATATGGTCCCAGGCTAGAAACAGATATGGTATCAGGCTAGAAACAGATATGGTATCAGGCTAGAAACAGATATGGTATCAGGCTAGAAACAGACATGGTATCAGGCTAGAAACAGATATGGTATCAGGCTAGAAATAGATATGGTCCCAGGTTAGTGACAGACAAGGTCCCAGACTAGAAACAGACAAGGTCCCAGACTAGAAACAAATATTGTACCAGGCTAGAACCAGATATGGTACCAGACTAGAAACAGATATGGTACCAGACTAGAAACAGATATGGTCCCAGGCTAGAAACAGATATGGTACCAGACTAGAAACAGACAAGGTCCCAGGCTAGAAACAGATATGGTACCAGACTAGAAACAGACAAGGTCCCAGGCTAGAAACAGATATGGTACCAGGCTAGAAACAGATATTGTACCAGGCTAGAACCAGATATGGTACCAGACTAGAAACAGATATGGTACCAGACTAGAAACAGATATGGTCCCAGGCTAGAAACAGATATGGTACCAGGCTAGAAACAGATATGGTCCCAGGCTAGAAACAGATATGGTACCAGACTAGAAACAGACAAGGTCCCAGGCTAGAAACAGATATGGTACCAGACTAGAAACAGATATGGTCCCAGACTAGAAACAGACAAGGTCCCAGGCTAGAAACAGATATGGTATCAGACTAGAAACAGATATGGTACCAGACTAGAAACAGACAAGGTCCCAGGCTAGAAACAGATATGGTACCAGACTAGAAACATATATGGTATCAGACTAGAAACAGATATGGTCCCAGGCTAGAAACAGATATGGTATCAGACTAGAAATGCATCTTTGGCAAAGTGTTTTGCTCTTAGATCCACACCCTGAAAGCACAACACACCTGTCATGAGAGCCATGTAGCCTACACATTGTACAGCGAGCACAGCGACGTAACATCAAAACAACACACTGTATGTAGGCTAATGTATCCATATCTGTGGCCGACGCCTACCTCAGGAGTGCTAGCTAGCTCATCAAAGCTAGCTAACTACTGGCTAGGCATGACAGCAATGCTGATCACATCAGACCACATACCAGTGGCAGCCTGAGCAGCTTTGAAGTCCAACTCTGTCACCGCACACACCATGATACATCATACATCACAGAGACAGACAGTAAGGGTGTGGCGAATCAAAGCAGACACAACCCAACAACAACAATGGTGAGATATATTTGTGCTGTGAGTACCTTGAGAAATGCTTTTAGGAAATCTGCTTTTATACATTCCTCAGATACACTGTAATAAGGCTATCTTTCTGTCATCGAAGCCTTCTTCCAAATCTTTAACTATTGCCGTCAAGAGACAACAGACTTTTGAGTATGTCCTTGGTACACTGGGTAGAAAAAGGACACAGTGACTAAATAGTCACATTGTTACATGTAATGGACAGCACAGCGCCGCAGGCTCTGTAAACCAACCTCTGTCTCGACACGGTCACTGCAAAAGCCTACAGCGCCCCAGGCTCTGTAAACCAACCTCTGCAAAAGCCCACAGCGCCGCAGGCTCTGTAAACCAACCTCTGTCTCGACACGGTCACTGCAAAAGCCCACAGCGCCGCAGGCTCTGTAAACCAACCTCTGTCTCGACACGGTCACTGCAAAAGCCCACAGCGCCGCAGGCTCTGTAAACCAACCTCTGTCTCGACACGGTCACTGCAAAAGCCCACAGCGCCGCAGGCTCTGTAAACCAACCTCTGTCTCGACACGGTCACTGCAAAAGCCCACAGCGCAGCAGGCTCTGTAAACCAACCTCTGTCTCGACACGGTCACTGCAAAAGCCCACAGCGCCGCAGGCTCTGTAAACCAACCTCTGTCTCGACACGGTCACTGCAAAAGCCCACAGCGCCGCAGGCTCTGTAAACCAACCTCTGTCTCGACACGGTCACTGCAAAAGCCCACAGCGCCGCAGGCTCTGTAACCCAACCCCTGTCTCGACACGGTCACTGCAAAAGCCCACAGCGCCGCAGGCTCTGTAAACCAACCCCTGTCTCGACACGGTCACTGCAAAAGCCCACAGCGCCGCAGGCTCTGTAAACCAACCCCTGTCTCGACACGGTCACTGCAAAAGCCCACAGCGCCGCAGGCTCTGTAAACCAACCCCTGTCTCGACACGGTCACTGCAAAAGCCCACAGCGCCGCAGGCTCTGTAAACCAACCCCTGTCTCGACACGGTCACTGCAAAAGCCCACAGCGCCGCAGGCTCTGTAAACCAACCCCTGTCTCGACACGGTCACTGCAAAAGCCCACAGCGCCGCAGGCTCTGTAAACCAACCCCTGTCTCGACACGGTCACTGCAAAAGCCCACAGCGCCGCAGGCTCTGTAAACCAACCCCTGTCTCGACACGGTCACTGCAAAAGCCCACAGCGCCGCAGGCTCTGTAAACCAACCCCTGTCTCGACACGGTCACTGCAAAAGCCCACAGCGCCGCAGGCTCTGTAAACCAACCCCTGTCTCGACACGGTCACTGCAAAAGCCCACAGCGCCGCAGGCTCTGTAAACCAACCCCTGTCTCGACACGGTCACTGCAAAAGCCCACAGCGCCGCAGGCTCTGTAAACCAAACCCTGTCTCGACACGGTCACTGCAAAAGCCCACAGCGCCGCAGGCTCTGTAAACCAACCCCTGTCTCGACACGGTCACTGCAAAAGCCCACAGCGCCGCAGGCTCTGTAAACCAACCTCTGTCTCGACACGGTCACTGCAAAAGCCAATATATCCAGACAGAGATACACAGAGACCCTATATATCCAGACAGAGATACACAGAGACCCTATATATCCAGACAGAGATACACAGAGACCCTATAGATCCAGACAGAGATACACAGAGACCCTATATATCCAGACAGAGATACACAGGGACCCTATATATCCAGACAGAGATACACAGAGACCCTACATATCCAGACAGAGATACACAGAGACCCTATAGATCCAGACAGTGATACACAGAGACCCTATAGATCCAGACAGTGATACACAGAGACCCTATAGATCCAGACGGAGATACACAGAGACCCTTTATATCCCGACAGAGATACACAGAGTCCCTATATATCCAGACAGAGATACACAGAGACCCTATATATCCAGACAGAGCTACACAGAGACCCTATATATCCAGACAGAGATACACAGAGACCATATATATCCAGACAAAGATACACAGAGGCCCTACATATAAAGACAGTGATACACAGAGGCCCTATATATCCAGACAGAGATACACAGAGGCCCTATAGATTGAGTAAGCCTCAAAGGGCTGATCCCTCAAGGCTCTTGTTTCCATGGCATGCGTTGTCGTGGTGAGGGAGACCCTTGTGGGGGACACTGGGCACTAGGCAGTCAACACTTTACAGAGATCAGGGGGTTGTAGCTAGAGGAGGACATGCCAATACAGAGTGGAGGGCTGACTACCGTACTACTACTAATAAGGGTGCAGGCCAGTCTGGTGCCAAGATGAGAGTGTGAGAGCCTGTGTATTGGAGTGTCCAGGAAACAACTCCTTACAAGTCCCACAATACTTATTTTGTACGCCCAATTGCATAATAAGCCAACCTGGCAGCATCCAAAGGGGAGACACACACACACACACACACACACACACACACACACACACACACACACACACACACACACACACACACACACACACACACACACACACACACACACACACACACACACACACACACAGCTGCTGTGTTAAAACGGTCTTATAGAAAGCCTGCAGGAATGTCATGTAAAGTTGCAGTGTATTCAGACTCTCCCATCTGGTCCTGTGTTTCACACTGGCTTAATAGAGGGACTCTCTGTGCACTTCCACCCAATTAGGGCTTCTCACACACGCACGGACGCACACACGCGCACACACACTCGCACACACACACACAGATGAGAGGTCTTCATCATGAGGTATTGGGAAGTGCAGGACTCTTGGGCAGAAATTTACAGAGAGTCCCCAATCCCCAGGGAGTCGACAGGAAGGAATTATTTCCATGTTGCACGCTGGTTTCCCCCAAACCTTTCCACAACATTTTACCAAAAAACACATTCACACATAAAAAGCATGACATTGCCTATCAAGTGGTTGCGAAACTCGATATGAGTGATATAGTGAACAATGTGGGGACGACCAACAAAGGGGTTCATTCACTGTTGAATGAGAGGCCAGCCGCTTTCCACATCTTGCCCAAGCAGGATATTTACTGCTGTCTGTGGACTGTAGCAGAGGGTCAGCGAAAATAAGCGGCGCTGTTTAGCCTCCAACATCTGGAAGCCATAAAGGCTGAATGGCTAACAGTAGTCTATTTACACCAGGCTAACTAACAGCAGGGCCTGGGGCCAGAGATCCTGGGAGCTAGACTCATTAGCGGTTTCTTACCCACCAGTGGACTGGGGGCACTAGCAGGACCAAGACGGGACCTCCTGTTACTCTCCTTCTCCTCTCTCTCTCTGCTGTCACTCTCCTCTTCTCTTCTCCTCTCCTCCTGTCCTATCACGCTCCTCTTCTCCTCTCCTCTACTCCTGTCTTATAACTCTCCTCTTCTCCTCTCCTCTCCTCCTGTCCTATCACTCTCCTCTTCTCTTCTCCTCTCCTCCTGTCCTATCACGCTCCTCTTCTCTTCTCCTCTCCTCCTGTCCTATCACTCTCCTCTTCTCCTCTCCTCCTGTCCTATCACTCTCCTCTTCTCTTCTCCTCTCCTCCTGTCCTATCACTCTTCTCTTCTCCTCTCCTCCTGTCCTATCACTCTCCTCTTCTCCTCTACTCCTGTCCTATTACTCTCCTCTTCTCTCCTCCTCTCCTCCTGTCCTATCACTTCTCTTCTCCTCTTCTCTCCTCCTGTCCTATCACGCTCCTCTTCTCCTCTCCTCTACTCCTGTCCTATCACTCTCCTCTTCTCCTCTCCTCTACTCCTGTCCTATCACTCTCCTCTTCTCCTCTCCTCTACTCCTGTCCTATCACTCTCCTCTTCTCCTCTCCTCTACTCCTGTCCTATCACTCTCCTCTTCTCTTCTCCTCTCCTCTACTCCTGTCCTATCACTCTCCTTTTCTCCTCTCCTCTACTCCTGTCCTATCACTCTCCTCTTCTCCTCTCCTCTCCTCCTGTCCTATCACTCTCCTCTTCTCCTCTTCTCTCCTCCTGTCCTATCACTCTCCTCTCCGTGTGTTTTCTTGATGAGAGTCTAGAGGAGCCAGTTCCTAAAATAGAAACACATAGTGTGAAGAATGTGTTAATGAGCAGTTGTCTGCATGTTTGTGCTCTAACGGAGAGGTCTGGAAGGAGGACACACCGAAGCCACAGAGGATGTCATCACAAAGTAGGAGACATCACAAAGATAAATCCACAGTAGGACATACAGTACATCCTCCTATAGAACCCAGTAGGACATACAGTACATCCTCCTATAGGACCCAGTATGACATACAGTACATCGTCCTATAGACCCCAGTAGGACATACAGTACATCGTCCTATAGAACCCAGTAGGACATACAGTACATCCTCCTATAGAACCCAGTAGGACATACAGTACATCGTCCTATAGGGCCCAGTAGGTTATACAGTACATCGTCCTATAGAACCCAGTAGGACATACAGTACATCCTCCTATAGACCCCAGTAGGACATACAGTACATCGTCCTATAGGGCCCAGTAGGACATACAGTACATCGTCCTATAGGGCCCAGTAGGACATACAGTACATCGTCCTATAGGGCCCAGTAGGACATACAGTACATCGTCCTATAGGGCCCAGTAGGTTATACAGTACATCGTCCTATAGGGCCCAGTAGGACATACAGTACATCGTCCTATAGGGCCTAGTAGGTTATACAGTACATCGTCCTATAGGGCCCAGTAGGTTATACAGTACATCGTCCTATAGGGCCCAGTAGGACATACAGTACATCGTCCTTTAGGGCCCAGTAGGACATACAGTACATCGTCCTATAGGGCCCAGTAGGACATACAGTACATCGTCCTATAGGGCCCAGTAGGTTATACAGTACATTGTCCTATAGGGCCCAGTAGGACATACAGTACATTGTCCTATAGGGCCCAGTAGGACATACAGTACATCCTCCTATAGAACCCAGTAGGACATACTGTACATCGTCCTATAGAACCCAGTAGGACATACAGTACATCGTCCTATACGGCCCAGTAGGTTATACAGTACATCGTCCTATAGAACCCAGTAGGACATACAGTACATCGTCCTATAGGGCCCAGTAGGTTATACAGTACATCGTCCTATAGGGCCCAGTAGGTTATACAGTACATCGTCCTATAGGGCCCAGTAGGTTAGACAGTACATCGTCCTATAGGGCCCAGTAGGACATACAGTACATCGTCCTATAGAACCCAGTAGGACATACAGTACATCCTCCTATAGAACCCAGTAGGACATACAGTACATCGTCCTATAGGGCCCAGTAGGACATACAGTACATCGTCCTATAGAACCCAGTAGGACATACAGTACATCGTCCTATAGAACCCAGTAGGACTTACAGTACATCGTCCTATAGGGCCCAGTAGGTTATACAGTACATCGTCCTATAGGGCCCAGTAGGTTATACAGTACATCGTCCTATAGGGCCCAGTAGGTTATACAGTACATCGTCCTTTAGGGCCCAGTAGGTTATACAGTACATCGTCCTATAGGGCCCAGTAAGACATACAGTACATTGTCCTATAGGGCCCAGTAGGTTATACAGTACATCGTCCTATAGGGCCCAGTAGGACATACAGTACATCGTCCTTTAGGGCCCAGTAGGTTATACAGTACATCGTCCTATAGGGCCCAGTAGGTTATACAGTACATCGTCCTATAGGGCCCAGTAGGTTATACAGTACATCGTCCTATAGGGCCCAGTAGGTTATACAGTACATCGTCCTATAGGGCCCAGTAGGTTATACAGTACATCGTCCTATAGGGCCCAGTAGGTTATACAGTACATCGTCCTTTAGGGCCCAGTAGGTTATACAGTACATCGTCCTTTAGGGCCCAGTAGGTTATACAGTACATCGTCCTATAGGGCCCAGTAGGTTATACAGTACATCGTCCTATAGGGCCCAGTAGGTTATACAGTACATCGTCCTTTAAGGCCCACACAACCCTGTGACACAATTGTAAACAAGAATAGTGTTTCTGCATTTGAGAGATGTTTTCATAAACAGGTGGTACATGCATGTGGTTGTACAAGACCTATATGACATTGGTAATGGGTAATATGACATTGGTAATGGGTAATATGACATTGGTAATGGGTAATATGACATTGGTAATGGGTAATATGACATTGGTAATGGGTAATATGACATTGGTAACGGGTAATATGACATTGGAAACAGGTAACATGACATTGGTAATGGGTAATATGACATTGGTAATGGGTAATATGATATTGGTAATGGGTAATATGACATTGGAAACAGGTAACATGACATTGGTAATGGGTAATATGACATTGGTAATGGGTAATATGACATTGGTAATGGGTAATATGACATTGGTAATGGGTAATATGACATTGGTAACAGGTAATATGACATTGGTAATGGGTAATATGACATTGGAAACAGGTATTATGACATTGGTAACAGGTAATATGACATTGGAAACAGGTAATATGACATTGGAAACAGGTAACATGACATTGGTAATGGGTAATATGACATTGGAAACAGGTATTATGACATTGGTAACAGGTAATATGACATTGGAAACAGGTAATATGACATTGGAAACAGGTAACATGACATTGGTAATGGGTAATATGACATTGGTAATGGGTAATATGACATTGGTAACGGGTAATATGACATTGGTAACGGGTAATATGACATTGGTAACGGGTAATATGACATTGGTAACGGGTAATATGACATTGGTAACGGGTAATATGACATTGGTAACAGGAAATATGACATTGGTAACAGGTAATATGACATTGATAATGGGTAATATGACATTGGTAACAGGTAATATGACATTGGTAATGGGTAATATGACATTGGTAACAGGTAATATGACATTGGTAATGGGTAATATGACATTGGTAATGGGTAATATGACATTGGTAACAGGTAATATGACATTGGTAACAGGTAATATGACATTGGTAACAGGTAATATGACATTGGTAACAGGTAATATGACATTGGTAACAGGTAATATGACATTGGTAATGGGTAATATGACATTGGTAATGGGTAATATGACATTGGTAACAGGTAATATGACATTGGTAATGGGTAATATGACATTGGAAACAGGTAATATGACATTGGTAACGGGTAATATGACATTGGTAACAGGTAATATGACATTGGAAACAGGTCGTATGACATTGGTAACGGGTAATATGACATTGGAAACAGGTAATATGACATTGGAAACAGGTCGTATGACATTGGTAACGGGTAATATGACATTGGAAACAGGTAATATGACATTGGTAACGGGTAATATGACATTGGTAACAGGTAATATGACATTGGAAACAGGTAATATGACATTGGTAATGGGTAATATGACATTGGAAACAGGTATTATGACATTGGTAACAGGTAATATGACATTGGAAACAGGTAATATGACATTGGAAACAGGTAACATGACATTGGTAATGGGTAATATGACATTGGTAACAGGTAAAATGACATTGGAAACAGGTAATATGACATTGGTAATGGGTAGTATGACATTGGTAACGGGTAATATGACATTGGTAACGGGTAATATGACATTGGTAACGGGTAATATGACATTGGTAACGGGTAATATGACATTGGTAACGGGTAATATGACATTGGTAACGGGTAATATGACATTGGTAACAGGTAATATGACATTGGTAACAGGTAATATGACATTGGTAATGGGTAATATGACATTGGTAACGGGTAATATGACATTGGTAACAGGTAATATGACATTGGTAATGGGTAATATGACATTGGTAACAGGTAATATGACATTGGTAATGGGTAATATGACATTGGTAATGGGTAATATGACATTGGTAACAGGTAATATGACATTGGTAACAGGTAATATGACATTGGTAACAGGTAATATGACATTGGTAACGGGTAATATGACATTGGTAATGGGTAATATGACATTGGTAATGGGTAATATATGTACTGTGTGTAGATGTTGAGTGTGTAATTTACAGTTGTGTGTAATTTACAGGTGATTGTGTAATTTACAGGTGATTGTGTAATTTACAGGTGATTGTGTAATTGACAGTTGATTGTGTAATTTACAGGTGATTGTGTAATTGACAGTCTTTATTTTGGTAAGTGCTCTATTCAGTGTGTCTAAGACTATGTTCCTCAAGTGTATCCTATTCTATCCTATCATAAAGAGCATTCTGCATGTAGATAGATTTGAAGGGTGTTGACGTGGTTCGAAGTGCCCTAAATGGGAGTGTGTCGCCTAGAGAGTGTCCTAGTGTGTGTCCTAGTGTGTGTCCTAGTGTTTGTCCTCTGTGATATGAGAAGGGGACAGCTCTGTGATGCACTGTGACGTGGGCTGTCAGGAGTGATTGGGCAGAGTGGCTTCTTGGGAGAGGAGAGTCTTGGTCACTCACAGCCAGGGTCTTAGCCCTGACTCTGTCTGCGGTCTAACTGGCTTCCTATTCCCTATTCCCTATACCCCTCAAACTCAACTCTGGACCTCCAAGACAGTCCCACTATGTTTTTTCATTGTTCCTGTTTAATCAGAGACTGATTAAGACCTGGGACACTAAGTGGATGCAATAAATGATCAGGTAGAACAGAAAACCAGCAGGCTCCGGACCTCATAGGGTAAGAGTTGAATACCCCTGCGCTATACAGTGCACTACTTTTGACCAGGGCCTAGAGCCTACAGTAGGACACAATGTTTGGGTATGTAGAGTACAACAATATGCATGTCATGCACAGCCATATCGTGTGTGTGTGTGTGTGTGTGTGTGTGTGTGTGTGTGTGTGTGTGTGTGTGTGTGTGTGTGTGTCCGTCCTAGCTGGAGGTCAGTAGACCGGCTGGTCTGTTAGACGTGTGAGAATTAGCTTAGACTCCACAGACAGCTCAGACACCCTGAGACTTAATCACACATTAAACCACCCCACAGCCACCTCTCATTAGACACCTGTAGAGAGGCCATGTTCACACACACACACACACACACACACACACACACACACACACACACACACACACACACACACACACACACACACACACACACACACACACACACACACACACACACACACACACACACACACACACACACACACACACACACACACACACACACACGACTGCACAGTGTCTTACTAGAGGTCCTCACAGTTAGAAAAGTCCATTGATGATAGACTCAACAGTGTAATGTGGCTGAAGTATCTCCCTCTGTCAGTGTACAGTAGGTCTGGTTGGAGTTAGCCAACAACCCTGCCTGCATGTGGGCTCTCTCTCATCAAACACACCTGATACCTCTCACTTTGGCACTGCAAGCCACTATTCCCAATCCGCATGACAAAAGCTAAATGCACATTAGTGTCAAGTCTGTTTGCAAACTCCTACAGTACAAATAGACCTATGAATGGTTTTTCAATCCAAACAAAACTTCTACCCTGGAAAATGAAGTCTCCCGAGCCAAGTGTGCATGTTTGACATAACCAGAGCTGATGTGTATCCATTTCCCACGTGGCACTCGATACAGACTCAGTTTCCCAGGCTTGCAACAGCAAAGTGTGGAGAAGATTGAAACTGAACTGCCGTTGGGGCTCCTCAGGGCTCAGTCAGAGTACCGCTCAAGGTTGTGATTAAGGTCATTTCAATTACCGTTCCTGTGATTACAGTTACCCCAATCTAGGCTGATAGAATAATACAGGAGGGATGGGGGACCGGATACACACGCCCAGTGTGTACGCCCTAATGTACTTTGTCAAGCCACATTTGGCTTGGACTGAGCACCCGCTAATCTCTAGATTGAAGACATTGAGGGGGAGTGTTACTAGCGTAGGGGGTCAAAGGTAGCCTGGTTAACAGACTGAAGGCTAGTTTAACCAGGCTAGGTCCAAGCTGTTTCTGGGTCTCAAACCATATTGTGTATTACTGATCAATGTTTATTTGATGATTCATCCCCCTTTGTTTCATCATCTATACTGTACTGTAACATCTACAGTATTCACACAGTAACATTCACAGCGTTTTCATTTAATTTGGTTCCCATAACACATCCATGTTTTACAGAGGTATTGATCAGTAGGCAGGCCTATACCGTATGTGTACCATAATATCCTACTATACAATACAGAATGTTTTATGTGGACATTAAATCCCCACAGACCCTATATTATACACAGGAAAGTTCTCACATCCAGACATGGGAACTCAAACGTCCCCGTACTCCATCAAGATGTAAAGACCAGGCGTTTGGATCAGAGAATGCATAGCAGCACTATAGCACTTCAATCAGACTCCAGTCAGGCCAGAGTAATGGAATCAGAGACCGCATGAGATCAGTATCTACTGTAAAGTGTCATGACATCAAACTGAGGTATAGAGGTTTTCATCTATTAGCTGTACTGGCTGCAGACACTGGCCTGTTACAGGGGGATTCACAAAGAGCACAGAATCACAATGTAATAATGTGGAATTGTCTCAATATTGGAAATATAATTATGTCCAATGCTGCTATTTGATTCACATAACATTATATCAACTAAGGGCTCTAGGCACTGCCCAGTATTTAGAGGGAAAATAGGTGTGTTTTTTAATAAATACGTTTTGAATATGTCCTGTAAACTAGCTATACTGTATGTTGTAGGTTTCCTTTTTACATCAATACTCTGAGGAGACTAGCTGCTGTCTAGGGTTGGCACCTGGCAATGCAGAAATATTTGTCTGGGTGTGCTTTTTCAGAAGCTCTCAGATCTGAGAGTTTTTTCAGATGCTTGATATTGTCTATTGCTGTGAAACGTCATAATTAAAAAATGGCCCCGCCTCTTTCATTGTTAACAATTGCAAAGCATATTGACGGGGTTTGTGGGGCATTGGTTTCCACTGCAGTGCTGAATGCTGTAAGTAGGACAACCCTGCAGGCCTCCTGTATCTACCGGTGTAGCTCCAAGACTCCGTTCAAATCAGATCTACAACACTGCTCCTGCCTATACGTCATGAATAGTGAATAAACAATAAACAACGAATAACAAAGATATCACCAATAGGCCTAAATTGCCATATAAAACCGTAGGCCTAGTTCAAATCTGTGATTAGGCAGAGAGTAGGCTATAGCAGGCTGGGGAGGTTACTGCAGTTATCCGCCAGAGCAGCCCCCGCACCGTTTCAGCACCATGCATGGTGGACCTGAACAATGGGCATAGCCCGCAGCCCCGGAGCGCTCACACGTTGACCAACAAATATACTAACGGGCTTTTTATTACGCATTTTTATGAGACAAATAAACACTTAAAGGTGTGAGGTCTTTAAAAAAAAAAAAAAAGTAAAACGATATGGTAGCAAAAAAAGCAGAGAAATGGACATGCCGACTAAGCCTTTCTCTCCTAAGGGTGAGGCTGATGTGCAAACCTGGTTCCTTCTCAAAGGTAAAATCCACTAGTATTCTTACCAAGTTAACAAACAAGGTTCTCATTTTTAACTAGGATATAGCACAAACAATTTAACACATTCCTTTCTTAAATGCGCAACAACTCGGATTAGAAGCCACCTTCAATGCTTTCAGTGATTTGGAGAACATCAAACTTTTTAAAATCTAAACTAAATCAAGTGTGTTGAAAGTGCAATTCATTTAAATGTAATTAAAACATAATTAACCATGCTTTGCCTTTAAATTGAATAAATTCAATATCGTATTTCCCTTACCTGTTCGTGGCAAATGAACCGTATAAATAAATCCCTTGTGCACTGTGCCTTGAGCCCTAGTGACAATGCAAAGAGATGTCGGTCTCTCTGACCCCTCCCACTGCGTTCAAATGCCGTAATTACATCAGTAGTGGCGCATTCATTTGTATGCAACCAACGGTTGCAGGTTCTCGCACACACACACACACACAGGTGGGGATCTACATGTAAGAGGATGGATGGGCTTCTGTGAGTAGCTACATTGCATTGCTCTGCTTACAGGGAGGGGTGCGGCACTGGTTGAGGAGTGAGTGAGAGAGATGTGGAGGGGAGAGAGGAGATGGGGGTGAGGAGGAGAGAGGATATCGGGAGAAAGAGCGAGGGAAAGAGGGGAACTGGATTTATCAAGGGAGCAGCTGCTCCTGTCTTCCCTCATGGGATCCCAGCCACACCATGTCTGGTGCCCGTGCCAAGACTGGCACTGTAGGATTTGGGGGAATGTGGGGGTTGGAGCAGATTGACTCTCCCTCTCCTTAAACAGAAAACATGTGTACCCATGCCAGCTGGCCACAGGCATATTCCCCCTTGACAGCAGCATACTAGCACAACTGAAACACCAGCTTGATCATGTAAAAACAACACAAGACATGAAGCTATTTACGTTAGGTGTGCATCCCAAATGAAACCTTATAGGGCTCTGGTCAAAAGTAGTGCACTTCTTCATAGGGCTCTGGTCAAAAGTAGTGCACTACTTCATAGGGCTCTGGTCAAAAGTAGTGCACTACATATAGAGAATAGGGTGCCATTTGGGATGCTTACACAGTACATGTATGTGTTTCAGTTTGGGACTGGGTCAATGGGAGCCAGAAACGACACCTGCCTTTGTGGTGAGCCAAAGCAGTTCGCAACTCAAGTGTTCAGAGAGGCAGCTGGATTTAATACGTTGTAGATTTCAGATAGAAATACATGCTGTAGAGCAGAGTGATATGTAGAATAAGGAAGCACTTCAGCTCTATTCATTACATTTCTCTCTCATTTTTCAACATTTGACTACTGAATGTGGCCCCTGCCCAATGGTGTTTCATGAATGTGGATTTGTGTGGATTTACTTTTTGTTCTACATCCTAACACAGCACCTGGGACAAGAGCTTTTAATGGATGTGTCCATACCACTCCACTAAAGTTAATATTGAAGGTAACAGGACGATTATCAAAACCATACAGATAGGAATTGATAAAAAAATAAAAGGAATAGAATCAAAGCTAATGAAATTGCTCCTACTAGACAGACATCACTATGATATGTAAATGTAAATGTAAATGATATGGAATAAAACCCAGGTTTAATCGGTTCACAACACTTACTGCCATCTTGTGGTTAAAATAATACATAGCATTGCGCAGAAGATAACCTTAGTAGTTGAGGCTTCCGTTCTCGTCCTCCTGAGCTGTCACGAGGGCATCAATCTCAGGCTCACACATCTTCTCACGTACAACAGACACACACCCAAAAACCGGGCTAATAATGCATTAGGACCGCATCATGATGCATTGTTCCTGTATGCCCTCGTCCACTGCAATAGAACACACCACATGTCTTCATGAAACTGACAGAACACAATAGAACCAAATTAAAATTGTAAGAGGGATCACCAAAATGGTATAACTTTAATAAACAAGCAATATTATTACATTACAATCAACATTAAAAACGTGGCGTTTAAAATGTTCAACAATAGTGCAATGTTCTAAATTCACAGCTTGTTGTGGTGTTAAGTCAGCCCCCTGCACCTCTCTGTATCAGAGGGGTTGGGTTAAATGCAGAAGACATTTCAGTTGATGGCATTCAGTTGTACAACTGACTAGCTATCCCCCTTTAATGCTGAACATTAATAGGTATCAGGAGAAGAATGCAAGGGCACTTCCGGTTCAGAGCTGCGAACAAATGATAAAATAATGTTCATTCTAACGTACATGACTATACCATTTACTTTTCTACCCCCATAAAACACAGCAGGACACAAACACAAAGGTGGTATTAGAAAAATATACAACTTAACTCTGTGCATTTATTTGATCAATGTTTCTAACTTCTTAGATTTCAAGTGTGAAAGGATGGACGGATTTCAGAACATATTATTGACTTTGTAGAAGCCCAAAGGAAAAGAATAAACCCTACATCTAGAGTGTTAAACCACATATTCCCAGCAATATTACACGGAATATCTATTATTTCACTCCATGCTTATTCAAAGAGGAGTGAATCAAAAGTTCCACTTAAATAAAATGTCTCTCAGTCATGCTGAGATTCCCAAATCTGGCCCTCAAACCATCATGGTCACCTAATAATCCCCAGTTTACAATTGGCTCATTCATCCCCCTCCTCTCCCCTGTAACTATTCCCCAGGTCGTTGCTGCAAATGAGAACGTGTTCTCAGTCAACTTACCTGGTAAAATAACGGTAAAATAAAAAAATAAAAAAAATGCACTGACGTCTATGGGAGACTAAGTGAACATTTGACTTAAGTGGAAGTTCAGATTCACCCCAGAAATACCACTGGCCTACCTTCAGTGAACATGACAATCACTTCAAAAGGCACAGACAACCAGCTCAGTAGCTAACCCAGTCAAAACTGCTGTTGGTGTTAAGAGACTTATGTTAACCCCTTCCCAGCTCTCCTCCATGGTGATGTCACTGGGACGTCTCCCTCACTTCTGGCTGACGATACTGCGGGCGATCAGCTCCTTCATGATCTCATTGGTGCCTCCATAGATGGGCTGGACACGGGAATCCACAAACGCCCTGATGGGGAGAGAGAGGATTTTCATATCCACTGACAGCATAGAACTAAATAGAATAACATGTTATATTTCCATGACACAGACATCACTGTCACTCACTTGGCGATGGGGTACTCCCACATGTAGCCCCAACCTCCGTGGAGCTGCAGACACCGGGTGGCCACAGAGTTCTGGAGGTCAGACGCCCTGATAAACAACAAAAGTCAAGTCAGACGATACAGGAGGAGTCCCAATTCTCGACCCTTCTCCCTGAAGTGCACACTTCAACACTTCATCATGGGTTTAAAAGCATTGTCTGGAAAGACATCTCCAGCATTACTCTTATACCAATCCACTCCCTTTAAATCCATCAGGGCGGATGTGCAAGTGCACTTTACACGTCAAACATAGTGACAGTTCTGGACTGGAGAAGCATAACACTGGTGAAAGAAGGTTTAGTATCTGGTTGTGTTCTCACCAGTACTTGGCCATAGAGGCTGTTTGAGAGTCCAGGCGTTTCTCTGTGTGGAGCTGCAGACAGTTGTCTAAAAAGGAACGGCCCACACAGATCTCAGTCTTCAGCTCTGCCAGCTTGTGCTGCACAGTCTGCACCATGAGACAGAGGAATGGAGTTAGTGGATCACTTCAATATACTACAATACAACTTTATTCATCCATCTGATCAAACAGAAATGTGTTCTATGGAGCTAGTTTGGGGTTAAGTGTCTTGCTCAAGGGCACAACAGTAGGAGAGACGGGGTCTGACACCAACAGCCCTCTAGTTGCTAGTTCAGTCCCCACTTTGATTCAGCTTCTCTAACCTAGGTTACCTACCACCCGAATAGAGCTAGTGTTCACTACACTGAAACATACCTGTTACTACAGCAGAAATACGAGTCAAAGATAATGCTATCCAACCTGAAGGTGAGCGATGGTCTTGCCGAAAGCCTTCCTCTGAGTCACATAGTTCCTGGTCTCCTCAAACATGAACTCACTGCTGGCGATGGCCATGTCTGCAATCAGCAGGCGCTCCTGGAAGAACAAGAGGAAAGGTGACGAGCTTTAACAATGACCTGGTTTGTAGCTACTAGATACAGCCATACCTTTGTGACAATCGAGTACATAGGAATAGGTTAGGGGTCAATTCCCTTCAACTCAGTCATTGCCTTTTAAATAAATACAATTGGTATTGCAATTTCAGTTAACTTGCTGAATTGAAATGTAACTGACCCCAACCCTGGTATATCATGCAAGTGTACTTCATCTCTGAAAGGTGTACCTGTGGCAGCTCGTTCATCAGGTAGTAGAAGCCCTTGTTGGCCTGTCCCAGCAGGGCAGAAGCAGGGAGACGCACGTCCTCAAAGAACAGCTCAGCCGTGTCCTGGGGACAGAGAGACAACGGTTAATATATATAGAAGGTAATGGCTGTTCTATAAAATGGGCTGACATGACAGTTGACCACTTCTCGTCATCTGAACCCACTTCTCGTCATCTGAACCCACTTCTCGTCATCCGAACCCACTTCTCGTCATCCGAACCCACTTCTCGTCATCCGAACCCACTTCTCGTCATCCGAACCCACTTCTCAAGGGACGTCAATATCAAACCGACTGTTTGAAGCAACGAGGAGTCTTTTCATTTGACCAGACCTGGATTCAACAGTGTTTGTTTTCTTTCAAATACTTTAGCTGCCTTCGATTGAGCTTGAACTACACGATGAAACCAAAGGAATAGTCAACAACAACAAAAGCAACGCATCCATCTGGTTCTACATGCAGGCTCAATCAAACTCAAAAGGATGTGAAAAGGAAATCAAAAGTATTTGAACCCAGCCAGGTGGTCAAAATGGCCCCTTAACGAAAGGGGGTTAAACTAGCAATTGAGATTTCTGACTGTACCTGTGCCATCAGGCCAATCTTCTCCAGCTTCTTGCCCGCCTGGAAGCCCGGCATCCCTTTCTCCACCAGGAAGAGGCTGATCCCGTGGGCCGCTGTTTTCGCCTCGCGGTTCGTTACGGTCACCACGATCACCATGTCGGCCATACAGCCGTTGGTGATGAACACCTGTGGGTCAAGGGACAGCGGTCAATGACATGGGTCATGTTCAGTTGGGAGAAAACATTTTGAAACAGAGGTACTACCCAAATTTGTCAAACAAGAAAACAGATTTTTGTTCTCCTTTGCAAAACGTTTTGCTATGGTGTGCCCTACTGAACACAACCCTAGTCTGGTTAAACCACATCCACCCTGAACGCACCTTGTTGCCATTGAGGATCCAGTCATCGCCATCCTTCTTAGCGTACGTCCTGACACCTTGGAGGTCACTGGGTTGAACGGAGAGAAGAGAGGGTCTTTAGGATGAACTGCTATTGGCTAGACAGAGGTAGAAGTTGGAGAACACATAATGAAAACAAGCAGAATGACCCCAAATTGACCTTACCATCGTCAGATTCTCATGCTGAAAAACAGCCTATTAAACTAACAATTTTCACACCATCGTGCTGACCCAAACCGTACTGTGCCTGCTTGGATATCTTCTTTTCACATCCTCCTTTGCAGTAGGGGAACAAGACCAGCGCAGTACAGCTCGGCCCAGTAGTGTTAAAAGTCCTCACCTGCCAGCTCCTGGCTCCGTCATGGCGATAGCCCCGATGCAGGTCCCAGCAGCCATCTGGGGTATGAAGCGATCGATCTGTTCCTTGGAGCCATAGTTACTGATGTAGGGCATGCAGATCTCAGAGTGGAGGGCAAAGCCTGGGCCAGTGCAGTTAGAGTACATCCTTGAAGACAAAGAGAGACAGGGTGAGGAGAGGTGTCTGCTGGGTGGGAGGGGTGTAAGTCCTGAAATCCCCTTCTGACTTTCCCTGCAGTACAACACAGTCTGTTGACAGAATAGCATTGTGATGTTATCAGTAGGCATCTTAGTTAAGTCACTTGTTTGACATATAATCACAACTGTTACATTCTGCTATACGTCCATGGTCATAGCAATAGGGCTTGGGGAAATACTAGCCAATCATCCCACACCTGGGCCTGTATTCATATAGCGTCTCAGAGTATGAGTGCTGAGCTAGGATCAGTTTAGATCATAATTAATATGATTATATGGACAGTGGGGAGCTGATCCCTGGTCAGGACAAGATACTCACTGCTCCTCCCACATCACAGCTGCAGACAGCAGATCACCTCCGATCCCACCGTGCTCCTCTGGAGTGAGGATGCCCAACAGACCCTGCTCCCCAGCCTTCTGCCACAGCTCCCTGCTCACCATACCTGCCTTCTCCCATCTGGAGGGGGGAGGGAAGACAGAGACCATACCTTAAATCAGAATTGAGTCATCACAACATAATCACATCATGAAAACCATTCTGTTCACTGAAGAAAAAAAAGCTTGATCATCAGCATCCTGTTTATTTGGTCACACAATAGTGAAACCATTTCAAAACATTCTGCAATGGAAAAGGAGTGTTCAACTGGTTCCTCCCGCTTTCAGGCAGTTTCCTACCGTTTGGTACTTAATGAACAGGACCCTGGTGGGGAACACTATGCACATGCAGAGATGATTACAGACAGTCAATACATACTCCTTGTGGTAGGGCACCACCTCCTCTGTCCAGAAACGTCGGACACTCTCCCTGAACATGTCATGATCCTCGTTGAAGATTCTGCGGGTGCCAATGTCCATCAGAGTCTTGGCGCTGGACGTCTCCGGCCGATTGGACGGGGGAGCTTTCCCTTCCTGGGGCTGGCTGTGCTGCATTCTAGGAAATGGAGGACGGGCACTTATAAATCAACTACATGTTGGTCTGATGGGAATAACAAGGCTGTTGTAAGGCCTAAGGTGTTCTACAGTCTACCTTTAACCTTTAGGTGTGGTATACTGAAACACTTGTGTGATTGTTAAAAAAGTTATAAACTGACTTATTCTGAGATCAGTGTAGTTAGTAGTGGATTTTGAGTCACGGAATTTGACTAGCCCCCCATGGCGGGCTGAGGAACCTAGAATGACATTACTAATGCCATTAGGTTAAATCAACCAAACCAAGGAGCAAACAAAACACCCAGTCAATCAGGATAGTCAGGTTCATGAATAGGAAGTATGCAGTGATGAATCTACATATTAAAAACCACATTATCTGGTGTATAAACCTGTAGCTAGCAGTGTTGGATAGCGGAGTTACAAACTCAAACCCACTAGTTACCTCATATGTGAAGGAACACGTTAGGTAGGCTTTAAAGGCCATTTCTGGGAAAGTGTGCCAAAGGTGACTATGTCCCAGTTTAGCATTAGCGGGTCAACAGACAATGTTGAACACTATAAGTAGCTATATTTTGTTGCTGACTACATATGACAAGGCTGTCTGACTCAAATATTTATGTTTAAAAGAAATAACTTATTTCCTGTTCAATGACATTAAATTAACGTTTATGAGAAGCATTTCAACAGACATCGTTTCTCCAGTAAAATTAGCATGCAAAACTACGACACGCACCTGGCATTTGCAGAAGAAAGTACCTGTCCACCTCGACATACATTTTTCACACCAGAATAACACGCTTTGACAGCTTTTGACAACATTTTCCTCCGTAACGTTACCGCTTTCACCCAACTGACACAACAAAAGTGAATGCGTTTCTTCTCTAGTATTCCAAGGGTAGGCTACGGTCTTATTTGTTGAATTTGCTGCCATCTACTGGGCGGCGGTAAGGCCTGCTGAATGAACATATTACATCAGATTTTACACATTCCAAACATAATTTTACATTTACATTTAAGTCATTTAGCAGACGTTCTTATCCAGAGCGACTTACAAATTGGTGCATTCACCTTGTGACATCCAGTGGAACAGCCACTTTACAATAGTGGATGATATTCAGTGCATTCGGAAAGTATTCAGACCCCTTCACGTTTTCCACATTTTGTTACGTTAAAGCCTTATTCTGAAAATTATTAAATAAGATTTTTTCCCTCATCAATCTACACACAATACCCCATAATGACAAAGCGAAAACAGGGTTTTAGAAATGCTCATGTTTTAAACATTTTAAACAGAAATAAATGCCTTATATAAATAAGTATTCAGACCCTTTGCTATGACACTCAAAATTGATCTCAGGTGCATCCTGTTTCCATTGATCATCCTTGAGATGTTTCTACAACTTGATTGGAGTCCACCGGTGGTAAATTCAATTGATTGGACATGTTTTGGAAAGGCACACACCTGTCTATATAAGGTCCCACAGTTGACAGTGCATGTCAGCACAAAAACCAAGCTATGAGGTCAAAGGAATTGTTCGTAGAGCACCGAGACAGGATTGTGTCGAGGCACAGATCTGGGGAAGGGTACCAAAACATTTCTGCAGCATTGAAGGTCCTCAAAAACACAGTGGCCTTCGTCATTTTTAAATGGAAAAGTTTGGAACCACGAAGACTCTTCCTAGAGCTAGCCGCACGGCCAAACTGAGCAATCGGGGGAGAAGTGCCTTGGTCAGGGAGGTGAGTAGTCACTCCCAATAGTCACTCTGACAGAGCTCCAGTTCCTCTGTGGAGATGGGACAACCATCTCTTGGACATTCCAGCAATCAGGCCTTTATGGTTGAGTGGCCAGACGGAAGCCACTCCTCAGTAAGAGGCACATGACAGTCCGCTTGGAGTTTGCCAAAAGGCACCTAAAGGACTCTCAGACCATAACAAACAAGATTATCTGGTCTGATGAAACCAAGATTGAACTCTTTGGCCTGAATGACAAGCATCATGTCTGGAGCAAACTTGGCACCGCCCCTACAGGGAAGCATGGTGGTGGCAGCATCATGCTATGGGTTTTTTTCAGTGGCAGGGACTGGGAGACTAGTCAGGATCGAGGGAAAGATGAACAGAGCAAAGTACAAAGAGATCCTTCATGAAAACCTGCTCCAGAGCGCTCAGGACCTCAGACTGGGGCGAAGGTTCACCTTCCAACTGGACAACGACCAGAAGCACACAGCCAAAACAAAGCAGAAGTGGCTTTGGACAAGTCTCTGAATGCCCTTGAGTGGCCCAGCCAGAGCCAGGATTTGAACTCAATCAAACATTTCTGGAGACCTGAAAATAGCTGTGCAGCAAAGTTCCTCATCCAACCTGACAGAGCTTGATAGGATCTGCAGAGAAGAATGGGAGAAACTCCCCAAATACAGGTGTGCAAAGCTTGCAGCATCATACCCAAGAGGACTCAAGGCTGTAATCACTGCCAAAGGTGCTTTAACAAAGTACTGAGTGAAGGGTCTGAATACTTACGTAAATGTGATAATTTCTAAAAAATAAAAATAAAAAAAAAAAATAAAAATTTGCTTTGTCATTATGTGTTATTGTGTGTAGATTGGTGAGGGGGAAAAAAATATTTAATACATTTTAGAATATCGTAACAAAACGTGGAAAAAGTAAAGGGGTCTGAATACTTCCAAATGCACTTATTTAGGTTTCAACAATAATCCAGTGAGATTTAATAAAACATTTGAATTTGTTGTTTTATTCAAAAGGCAGTATATTTTGTGTTATTTGATTTTAGAGTCGATTTTCACATAAATCAAATCGTATTCGTCACATGCGCTGAATACAACAGTTGTAGACCTTACCATGAAATGCCTACTTACAAGTCCTTAACCAACAATGCAGTTTCAAGAAAAAGAGTTAAGAAAATATTTACAAAATAAAAGTTCAAAAATAAATAATTCTAAACACAATAAACTAACAATGAGGCTATATTCAGGGGGTACAGTTTATTAAGGTAATATGTACATGTATATTCAGGGGGTACAGGTTATTGAGGTAATATGTACATGTAGGTAGGGGTAAAGTGACTATGCATAGATAATAAACAGCGAGTAGCATCAGCATATAAAAGGAAAGGGGTCAATGCAAATAGTCTGGGTAGCCATTTGACAAACTGTTTAGGAGTCATGGTTTGGAGGTAAAAACAGTTAAGGAGCCTTTTGGACCTAGACTTGGCGCTCCGGTACCGCTTACCGTGTGGTAGCAGAGAGAACAGTCTATGACTAAGGTGGCATTGTAGAATAAATGTGAAGACATCAAAACTATGAAATAACACATATGAAATCATGTAGTAACCAAAAAAGTGTTCAATGAAAATATACTTGAGATTCTTCAAAGTAGCCACCCTTTGCCTTGATGACAGCTTTGCACACACTTGGCATTCATTTTTAGCTTTGCTTTTCCTTAGAGTGCTTTTTAGTTGTTCAGTTTGTGTCATTATTTTGGTTTTATATCTTGTTTGTTGTGTAGTAAATATTTCAACATTCATTTCCATTGTTTTTCTTTCTTTCTGTAAAGCACATTAAGTTGCAATCCATGTCTGAAATGTGATATTTGATTAAGTGAAAGTTCAGATTCACCCCAGAAATACCACTGGCCTACCTTCGGTGAACATCACTTCAAAAGGCACAGACAACCAGCTCAGTAGCTAACCCAGTCAAAACTGATGTTGGTGTTAAGAGACTTATGTTAACCACTACCCAGCTCTCCTCCATGGTGATGTCACTGGGACGTCTCCCTCACTTCTGGCTGACGATACTGCGGGCGATCAGCTCCTTCATGATCTCATTGGTGCCTCCATAGATGGGCTGGATACGGGAGTTCACAAACACCTGAGAGAGTGAGAGAATTTTCATATGCACTGACCGCATAGAAAAATAATAAATATATATACACAGACACACACACACTACCAGTCAAAAGTTTTGAAACATTCAATGGTTTTTCATTATTTGTAAAATTTTCTACATTGTAGCTTCATGAAGTTGTCACCTTAAATGCATTTCAATTAACAGGTGTGCCTTGTTAAAAGTTAATTTGTGGAATTTCTTTCCTTCTTCATGGTGAAAGGCTTCCTACAGCCACTGACTCCCACTGCAGGCAACACAGTTATTGACTGCAGCCCTGCTCCAAACCAATTTGGTAATTTTTTACTGTTTTAAAGATCACACATTTTATTTACCTTCCTTGCCATGTTGAATATCCTTTTGCAGAGTTCCATTGTGAGACATGCAAGTAGACTGGTACAGCAGGCATGAAGGACCGGCAAAGGAGTGGCTACTTGCCTGCCACCTTCAACTTCAACACCTCTTCACATGAAGAAATGAAAATTGCTGCGCCATGCATGTAACGTCAAGCATTTTTGACAATGCTTGATCAGAGGACAGAGCATTATTCTAAAGCAAGACTAACAGACTCATTTTAATGCAAGACTGGTGGAGGCTATATAATCATTTACTGCTATTTTGTTATTTATCAGACACGGAAAACCACCACCGCCGTCTAAATGTCCATGGCTAGTTGCAGGTGGAACGTTGGAATTTAGAAAATGCTGTTATTAAAATAAATACATGTTTTGCTCCATTAAGTAGTCCAACAATGCGTATGCCGCCATCTTGTCTACTTCAAATCTTCTCTCATTGCGTGAGACAGGTAGGTACCCACCCCAAAGTGCTGCATGTCATGAGCTTGTCTCAGAAATCATGCATTGCTTTGAATGACACCTGTCTCCATCAATGAGAGAAGATTTGAAATAAGACAAGAAGGTGATGTACATGTTGGATTACAATGTTGATAATTTTTGATGTAATAAACTGAGCATTTTCTCAATTCCAACTTTCCACCTGCAACTGGTCATGGAAGTGTAGAACACGGTGGTGGTTTCCAAGTCGGGAATTTTGAAAAGTACCACCAAGTAAAGGAAAGATTCACTCCTTACCATTAACACTAGCTACTGCACGTATCAACGGCTGTCCACCAGCTGGAACAGCTAGTGAAGTCAGGCTAGCCACTGATTTATTAGTTAGGTGAGAGACGCAGCGAGAGAGAGATTACAAATTACAAATACACATCCAAAAGCCTGCTGATTTTAATTGCTTATTCAGTGGCCCTCTCCTTCTCCCGGTAGATGTGAGGCTGGTCGAGGCTGAGGTCCTGAGTGTCCCAGTGGAGTAGTGCAGACAGGGAACAGAGCCTAGACACTAACTCATGGACCTGAACACCGGCCTGATAAGGAACACATCAGCGAGATGGACAGGAGAGTTAAGGAGGTAAGGAAGATTAATAGAAACGTTAAGGTCATTTTCCAGACATTTTGAATAAAGTTCTGTCAACTGCTGGAAGTCTCTTTCTCTGTAGTGTACACTCCTTCTGTGGACTAGTTCAGACAGGGAACCGAGAACTCCCCGAAAACTCTGGTGGACATCGGGAGCAGACGCATCATCAATCCTGTCAAGAGATGGAGAGAACTTGCACCTTAGGGTGAGGAAGTGTGTGTGTACTGATGGAGTCTGCTTGCTGTAAAGCCCTATCTAAACCATTTACAATTGTCTGTTCACACTTTCCAGGCTGCCAGTCACTTCCAGTTAGGCGGGGTACGTACAGGCCAGAGTCAGCTCCACTATGCCCTGGGGGACATGAAGAACATCCAGAAGTCACTGGTAGACATAAGCAAGGACTGGAGGCAAAGCATCAACATCATTGAATCCTGAAGGACGTAAAATATGCTGGTGGCAGACCCTCCTTTTAATGATAGAGGAAGCCGAGCTGCTGGAGGGCCACCACAAGCTGATGACCCTGGAGTGTTCATGGAATGACCTCATGTATGAGCAGTACCACATGGACAGCAAAAACACGCACAACATGAACCTCAAACTGCTTTGGCTAGGTGGAGGGCCTGTTGGAAGACCTGGCCAAGCAGCTGTAGCGCGTCAAGGGCACCGAGTCGGTGACACGGGAGTCGGTCAAGATGTGGCCGAAGGAATCAAACCTAAAACCTCAGCAGCACGATGACGACAATCAGACATGATGAGCAACACCTGCGTTAAAAGACAGCGCCAGGAGGCTGTGGAAGAGAGCGTGTCAGCCTGTCTATCCGCACAACTCAACCTGGTTTGTCTTTAATATTTAGAACAATAATAATATCTATGGATGACCCATCTTCTCCATATTGGAACACAATCACACTGGGATATATGAATGAGAGAACCATGTATGTGCTTTACTGTACTATGGACATTCACACATAATGCTCGCACCCGCGCACACATACACTACAGTACCTGACTCAAGTGCAGAAGCGTGTTCAATCAGTGACATCCCCGGCTCTGAAACCTAGAAGTAATAATTTCCCTTGATCTGGGTATGCAGCTTTTGTGGAACGATAGGTTACAATGCTTCATGGGTGACTGTTGTCGATGTGTTCAGAGGGTCCCTGCTTCGAGGCCAGGTTGGGGAAAGGAGAGGGAAGGAAGCAATACCGTTACATACAGAAACACACACCCATTCACAGAAAATCAGAGATAATATCTATCATTTAAATCGGTGCAGGCAGGCCAAACAAAGCTGGCACTTACAGTACAACAGCAGCAGCAACCATATATTTGTGGATCTACTTTCCATGCAATAATGAACAAATTCACGTTAAGGAACAGATTGTACAATAAAACTGGACTACTTGTTCAAAATCCCAGCCTTTAAAATCCTCACTTGCGCCTACATTATTCATAATAATGGGCATTACCCTTATTTTCCCCAGAACTGTTGCAGTGGCTTAAACAGAAGGATGGAATGAACGCTGCTAAGAATTGAAATAGCAGTGTCGAAAACCCTTCCATGTTGACATTCCTTCAGTGCTTTGAATGTGCACGATAAACAGTCCTTGCTATCTGGAATCCTTGGGATGTCCCTAGCCCATTGAAGTTGTAATTTAAAATGGTTAAGGTTAGGGTTAGTTAAGGTTTATGGTTAAGGTTTAGGGTAAGGACGTCCCAAGGACCCAGGATAGCATGTCACACCCTGGCCTTAGTTATCTTTGTTTTCATTATTATTTTAGTTAGGTCAGGGTGTGACATGGGGAAGTTGGTGTGTTTTTGTATTGTCTAGGGTGTTTGTAGGTTTAATGGGGTAATGTCTGTTCTAGGTGTTTGTATGTCGATGGCTGCCTAGATTGGTTCTCAATTAGAGACAGCTGTGGTTTATTGTCTCTAATTGGGAGCCATATTTAAGGCAGCCATGGGCATCATGTGTTTTGTGGGTAATTGTCTATGTCAGTATGTTGAACGTTTGTTGCTTGTTTGTGCACTAACGTTTGTAGCTTCACGGTCGTTTGTTGTTTTGGTTAGTTTGTGTATAGTGTTTGTTTCATGTTTTTTCCCTCTCTTACAAAATAAAGAGATGTATTTTGCATACGCTGCGCCTTGGTCCACTGTCATTCAAGAAGACTACCGTGACAGAATTACCCACCAACATCGGACCAAGCAGCGTAAATCAAGGCAGACAAGGCAGAGTGGCTGGAAGCCCGAGAGGCTCCCCCAAAAATTTCTTGGGGGAGGGCACACGGGGAGTGTGGCTGGGTCAAGTGGGAGAATTGAGCTAGTTCCCCGTGCTTACCATCAGGAGCAGTTGGCTAAACTAAGGTATGAGTCGGAGAATGTGGAGGAGTTATTGGACAGATTGGAGGAAAGTGAAAGGATGGGAGATTATGAGACATTTGAGGAGTTGTTGGTGTTATTGGAGGAGAGCGACGAGAGAGAGATGTTGATATGGGGGAGTATACAACCAGGTAAGGTTGGGAAGCCTCCTGTGCGTCTCCTGAGCCCTGTACGCACTGTTCCTTCTCCCCGCACTCTTCCTGAGGTGCGTGCCCTCAGCCCGGTACCACCAGTACCGGTACCACGCACCAGGCCTATAGTGCGCCTCCAGAGTCCAGTGTGCCCTGTTCCTCCTCCACGTACTAGCCCTATGGTGCATGTCTCCAGTCCGGTACCACGCACCAAGCTTCCTGTGTGTCAACAGAGCCCTGTTCCTCCTCCACGCACTAACCCTGTGGTGCATGTCTCCAGCCCATTACCACCAGTGCCTACACCACGCACCAAGCCTCCTGTGTGTCCCCAGAGTCCTGTGCGTCCTGTTGCTGCTCCCCGCACTAGCCCTGAGATGCGTGTCCCCAGCCTGGTACCACCAGTTCCGGCACCACGCACTAGGCCTAATGTGCGTCTCCAGGGTCCAGTATGCCCTGTTCCTTCTCCCCGCACTAGCCTGAAGGTGCGTGTCCCCAGCCCGGTAACACCAGTTCCGGCACCACGCACCAGGCCTACAGTGCGCCTCAGCCGGCCAGAGTCTGCCGTCTGCACAGCGGTGCCTGAACTGCCCGTCTGCCAAGCGCCATCTGAGCCATCAGTCTACCCAGCGCCATCTGAGCCATCCGTCTGCCCAGCGCCATCTGAGCCATCCGTCTGCCCAGCGCCATCTGAGCCATCCGTCTGCCCAGCGCCATCTGAGCCATCCGTCTACCCAGCGCCATCTGAGCCATCCGTCTGCCCCGAGCCATTAGAGCCGCCCGTCTGTCCCGAGCCGTCAGAGCCGTTCGTCAGTCCCGAGCCGTCAGAGCCGTTCGTCAGTCAGGAGCCGCTAGAGCCATTCGTCAGTCAGGATCTGCCAGAGCCGCCAACCAGACAGGATCTGCCAGAGCCGCCAACCAGACAGGATCTGCATGAGCCGCCAACCAGACAGGATCTGCATGAGCCGCCAACCAGACAGGATCTGCCAGATCCGTCAGCCAGCCATGAGCAGCCAGATCCGTCAGCCAGCCATGAGCAGCCAGATCCGTCAGCCAGCCATGAGCAGCCATATCCGTCAGCCAGCCATGAGCAGTCAGATCCGTCAGCCAGCCATGAGCAGCCAGATCCGTCAGCCAGCCATGAGCCATCCAGCCAGGATCCGTCAGCCAGCCATGAGCCATCCAGCCAGGATCCGTCAGCCAGCCATGAGCCATCCAGCCAGGATCCGTCAGCCAGCCATGAGCCATCCAGCCAGGATCCGTCAGCCAGCCATGAGCCATCCAGCCAGGATCCGCCAGAGCCGTCATCCAGCCAGGATCCGCCAGAGCCGTCATCCAGCCAGGATCCGCCAGAGCCGTCATCCAGCCAGGATCCGCCAGAGCCGTCATCCAGCCAGGATCCGCCAGAGCCGTCATCCAGCCAGGATCCGCCAGAGCAGTCATCCAGCCAGGATCCGCCAGAGCCGTCATCCAGCCAGGATCCGCCAGAGCCGTCATCCAGCCAGGATCCGCCAGAGCCGTCATCCAGCCAGGATCCGTCATCCAGCCAGGATCCGTCATCCAGCCAGGATCCGTCATCCAGCCAGGATCCGTCCCTCAGTCCGGAGCTGCCGTCCCTCAGTCCGGAGCTGCCGTCCCTCAGTCCGGAGCTGCCGTCCCTCAGTCCGGAGCTGCCCCTTAGTCCGGTGCTGCCCCTTAGTCCGGTGCTGCCCCTTAGTCCGGTGCTGCCCCTTAATCCAGTGGGGTTAATGTGGAGGGTGGCTATTTGGAGGAGGCTACGAAAGCGGGTAGTGACTATGGTGGGGTGGGGACCACGACCAGTGCCAGAGCCGCCACCGTGGACAGACGCCCACCCAGACCCTCCCCTAGACTTTATGCTGGTGCGCCCGGAGTTCGCACCTTAAGGGGGGGGGGGGTTATGTCACACCCTGGCCTTAGTTATCTTTGTTTTCATTATTATTTTAGTTAGGTCAGGGTGTGACATGGGGAAGTTGGTGTGTTTTTGTATTGTCTAGGGTGTTTGTAGGTTTAATGGGGTAATATCTGTTCTAGGTGTTTGTATGTCGATGGCTGCCTAGATTGGTTCTCAATTAGAGACAGCTGTGGTTTATTGTCTCTAATTGGGAGCCATATTTAAGGCAGCCATGGGCATCATGTGTTTTGTGGGTAATTGTCTATGTCAGTATGTTGAACGTTTGTTGCTTGTTTGTGCACTAACGTTTGTAGCTTCACGGTCGTTTGTTGTTTTGGTTAGTTTGTGTATAGTGTTTGTTTCATGTTTTTTCCCTGGGTTAACCGAAATTAGCCATGAAAGACTGAAGTGTTTTTGTATTGCTTATAAGCCCATATTCAGTCAAAGACCGTACCACACCGTACTTGGTATTGTTGGTATCATAGCGTGGTAAATAATCTTTGACAATAACATGTGCTCATTACAAGGAGACAAGGAGACATCAAAATCTGTTGATGTGCCCTTGAGCATGTTACTTAACCAGAGCGACTTACAGGAGATGTTACAGGTTAAGTGTCTGCTAAATGACTAGAATGCAAATGTGAAGACAGAATACTTAAATTGGTGAAACAGCCAAGTCCGTTTGGGATATTATAACAACAAAGAAGTTACTGCAAACAACCAACACCATTTCATATTCCTGGTGCCATTCTGTATCTGTATTAGACACTGTAACCTCCAGTTAATCACAACATATTCTACTAACGTCACATGAGAAATATTTCAATAAGAACATATAACAACCCATCTCAAAAACTGCAGAGACGTCAAAAAAGCCAGAATTATGTTCTAGAATGTACAGTTTTGTGCATGCAGCAGGCATACTAGTGGTGCAGTATAGAAACACGTCTCGGGCCACTTTTCATTCTGCATTTTGAGTGTCTTGGTCTCGTCTCTGACACGTTTGTACTCGTTACAAATGTGGTCTCGAATTGAGTCAAGTCAGAGATCAGGGACCCTATGTATCCATGAGGTTTCCCCTAGTCCATGAGGTTGCCCCCTAGTCCACGAGGTTCCCCCCTAGTCCATGAGGTCCCCCCTAGCCCACGAGGTCCCCCCATAGTCCACGAGGTCCCCCACTAGTCCACGAGGTCCCCCCTAGTCCATGAGGTCCCCCCCTAGTCCATGAGGTCCCCCCCTAGTCCATGAGGTCCCCCCTAGTCCATGAGGTCCCCCCCTAGTCCATGAGGTCCCCCCCTAGTCCATGAGGTCCCCCCTAGTCCACGAGGTCCCCCCATAGTCCACGAGGTCCCCCACTAGTCCACGAGGTCCCCCCTAGTCCATGAGGTCCCCCCCTAGTCCATGAGGTCCCCCCCTAGTCCATGAGGTCCCCCCCTAGTCCATGAGGTCCCCCCTAGTCCATGAGGTCCCCCCCTAGTCCACGAGGTCCCCCCCTAGTCCTCGAGGTCCCCCCCTAGTCCACGAGGCCCCCCCTAGTCCACGAGGTCCCCCCCTAGTCCATGAGGTCCCCTCCTAGTCCACGAGGTCCCCCCCTAGTCCACGAGGTCCCCCCCTAGTCCATGAGGTCCCCCCTAGTCCATGAGGTCCCCCCCTAGTCCACGAGGTCCCCCCCTAGTCCACGAGGCCCCCCCTAGTCCATGAGGTCCCCCCTAGTCCACGAGGTCCCCCCCTAGTCCACGAGGTTCCCCCCTAGTCCATGAGGTCCCCCCTAGTCCATGAGGTCCTCCCCTGGTCCACGAGGTCCCCCCTAGTCCACGAGGTCCCCCCCTAGTCCATGAGGTCCCCCCTAGTCCATGAGGTCCTCCCCTGGTCCATGAGGTCCCCCCTAGTCCACGAGGTCCCCCCCTAGTCCACGAGGTTCCCCCCTAGTCCATGAGGTCCCCCCTAGTCCACGAGGTCCCCCCTAGTCCATGAGGTCCCCCCCTAGTCCACGAGGTCCCCTAGTGGAAACACGTATAACCAGGCCAGCTCGGCTCAGTTCAAAAGTGTGAAATGGTAAAACACTAACCACAAGCCAGGCTCGCTTTAGCGTTCTGCCCGAACTACGGTGTTTGACCGTATTGCCCAGCCTGAAGGGTATCCATGTTTTTTAGATCCCAAAACATGTCTGGCATGTTTTCCTTGCCAGTGGGTTGAGGGCAGGACAGTGGGGGCACTGAGTTGTTTTTGTCTTGGTCATTTTTCCTGAAAATAAAAAACAGTGTAGTGGGTAATATAAATGTTGAGCTGACCCGAGTAATCTAATAGAGAGGATGCAAAATAAAGTACTAAAGCAAGCAAAAATGCAAGAAAATGTATAAATGAATTATAAAGAATGATAATTAGCACTGAACAGATTCCATATTGTAACTTTATGGGTTCCCCGAATCCCAAATTGTACCTTTATTGGTTCACAAATCCCAGACTGTACCTTTATGGCTGGTATCAGGAACAAGCTAACAATGTGGCAAGCTCTAATAGCAGGTCTGAGATCTGCATACAAATACACACCTTTTTTAAAAACTGTATAACTGATCTTGGACCTGCAGTTTGCGTGATGGTACTAAGGTATTTCATTTTTGCTGATATTTTTTATTTAACCTTTATTTAACTAGGCAGGTCAGTTAAGAACAATGACAGCCTATGATTTCCAGGATTGTGGTAAAGAAGTTTGCTACCATGCTGATCAAACAAAATTATTTTGAGAATCTATGAAATCATTACACTGCGACTATGTTAAAATTCAGATAGGGATCAGCTATTGTTATAAACTGTAAATTAGGTTTGTTAAACACACGTTTGGCTAACCTTACATTATCAATCCAGTATGACTGTTTCGGTTAAACTTCGGAACTGATCGGGGGCAATGTGCGTTAACCCGCCGACATAACCATAACAGTATTGATTACCAGGCAGCATGAAGCCAAAAGATAAGCGAAAGAGCTTCAGATATAGAAGCACCCGATTAGCCACCAATCACCACATTAAAAGGTGTAAAATCCACATTCACCATATGAATGGGGTGATTGGTAAGATGTTTCCACCTTTTAATGGGGTGGTTGGTAAGATGTTTCCACCTTTTAATGGGGTGGTTGGTAAGATGTTTCCACCTTCTAATGGGGTGGTTGGTAAGATGTTTCCACCTTTTAATGGGGTGGTTGGTAAGATGTTTCCACCTTTTAATGGGGTGGTTGGTAAGATGTTTCCACCTTTTAATGGGGTGATTGGTAAGATGTTTCCACCTTTTAATGGGGTGGTTGGTAAGATGTTTCCACCTTTTAATGGGGTGGTTGGTAAGATGTTTCCACCTTTTAATGGGGTGGTTGGTAAGATGTTTCCACCTTTTAATGGGGTGGTTGGTAAGATGTTTCCACCTTTTAATGGGGTGGTTGGTAAGATGTTTCCACCTTTTAACGGGGTGGTTGGTAAGATGTTTCCACCTTCTAATGGGGTGGTTGGTAAGATGTTTCCACCTTTTAATGGTGTGATTGGTAAGATGTTTCCACCTTCTAATGGGGTGGTTGGTAAGATGTTTCCACCTTTTAATGGGGTGTTTGGTAAGATGTTTCCACCTTTTAATGGGGTGGTTGGTAAGATGTTTACACCTTTTAATGGGGTGGTTGGTAAGATGTTTCCACCTTTTAATGGGGTGGTTGGTAAGATGTTTCCACCTTCTAATGGGGTGGTTGGTAAGATGTTTCCACCTTTTAATGGGGTGGTTGTAGTCTAATCGGGTGCACCCGCAGTCACACGCTATTGCCAAGGACTGAGTAACCTAGATAACGTCAAAGTTAGGTTAAACCAAGCCAAGAATTAAACAAAGCAACCATTCAATCAATCAGGATAGTCAGCTTCATGAATAGGGAGTATGTATAGCTGAGTTAGTATGGACTCAAACCCTCTAGCAAGCTAGCTAACTAAGCGTAACTAGCTATTTCTAGTTCAGTGTTCCCAAGGTGACTGTGTCCCAGTTTCGCATTAGCGGGTCAACAGACAATGTTGAATATAACTAGCTAGCTATATTTTGCTTGCTGACTAACGTTACATGACAACATTGTAAAACTAAAATATGTTTATGCATAATTTTGATGAATTCAACACTCTTCTCCATAGAAACCATAAACAACGTATGTACTGCTCAAAACAACGTATGAACTGCTCAAAACTAACGTATCTGGCACTTGCAGTAGAGAGTATCTGTCCACTTCGACACACATTTTTTCACACCAGTTAAACACGTTGACAGCTTTCGAGAACATTTCCCCGTGTAACACTTTTACCCAACCGACACAACAAAATGAATGTGTTTCTTCAAGAGTTGGATACAACCGCGTCTGTTGAATGTGCTGCCATCTACTGGGCGGAGGTAAGGCCTGCTGAATGAGCCGACGACATATTTTCTCTGCCTACACATTACATACGTAACGGATGATATATCCTAGGGTAGTATGAGATTTGGGTTTCTATAATCCAATAAGATTTTTAACAAAACTTTTTAATTTGTTATTTTATTCAAAACCCAATATGTTTTGTGTTACATTGAAAAGTCAAAATTTCCCTCAGGGTATTTAAAAAATATTTAACCTTTATTTAACTAGGCAAGTCAGTTAAGAACAAATTATTATCCCCCATCACTGTGGGATTTGCTATTCTCTAATCCAGTGAGATTGTGAACTAACCTTTTAAATTGGTCATTTCATTCAACAGCAAGTATGTACCAAAATAGAATATGTTTTACAGTTGATTTTAGAGTGGGCTAACATACATTTTCTGCAGTACAAAAAATGCTTTATGATACAGCCACTCTCGATATGTTGTTTGATGATACTTCAATACCCATGTATGGATAAATGGCACGGCTGTATGGGACTAGTCAAACATGGTAGATGCTAAGTGAGATCCTTGGGTTTCTGAAGATGTGTCAAACAGTCGATGGAAGAAAAGGTATTTGTAATGTCTTCAACCTTCCTATTTTGATCCCATTAAAGGCTCATTGCAGTCAAAAACGTGACTTTCCTGTATTATATATTTATACACTATAAGGTTGGTATAATACTGTGAAATTGTGAAAATGATGATAATGCCCTTTTAGAGTAAGAGCTGTTTAGATCAGAATGCCTTAAGTTTCAGCCTGTTTTGGTGGGATGGAGTTTAGTTAATAAACCAGTAACAGAGTTCCAAAACTCTCTGCCAATAAATGCTGGTTTTCAGCCCCCCCCCCCCCCACAGAAAACAATAATAACAACGGTTGCATTGGGCCTTTAACTTACCATTGCAACATGTAACTGTAGATTCAGCAAATTGTGTTCTTTCAGTCAACAGGTGACAGTAGTTCCCATGTTTCATATAACTACATGTTTATGAAAACATCTGCTATGATATATGATGTATTTCATTGAAGGTGTATTTATACACTTTAGACAGAGGATACACACACCTTAATATTCCTGTCTTGTCTTTTCATGGAGGACACCTCTAAAATAGTACATCCTCACAAGCTCAATGAAGAAGACCAAGAATCAAGCCAGGTGGGGGATGTACTTTTGGAAAAGTTTATTCTGAAACGACAGAGTGAAAATAAATATAACTGATGGGGGAGGGGCTTGCCGGCCAATCCACAATCTTTTCCAGCCGGCAAGATGATGATGACATGAGGTGGGCGGGGCAGAGGGTACAACCCCCCCACTTGATGAGTGGTCACCGTCCCACCCCAAGTGGAGAAACATGCCCCAGGTGGAGGCGGGGCGAGGGTCGTCATCTGACAGCGGAGAGGGAACTTCCGTAGAGAGGAGGAGTGAGGAGTTGAAAAGTTGACGGACGAAAATAAAACAGACACAGAATGGCTTTTCGACATCCCATTATAGTCCTTTTCTTTCCTAGGTTGGTCTTTAGAAAAACAGTCCTGACACCATGGGGTCTGGGAGATAGATAAGCTTTGGTTGCCGCAGCACTATCTTACACAGACAGGACGTGCTTGACAAAAGCTGTGGGGAGAACAGAGAGGACGCATAAGTACAGGAGCAAGAGACCTAAATAAAAAAATCATATAAAAAAATATACACATTTATAAAATCATTTGATAAACATCAATTTGATCAATTTAAATAAGAGTACAAATATTTGAATGATAGTGTTATTAGAACATGATCTGTGCAGGATCCAGGGATATTTGCTCTTTAGAGGTTGAACAAGACTTGCCCTCATAGTTGATGCTGCCGTTCTCGTCCTCCTGACCTATAAGGAGGGAATCAATCTCGGTCTCGGACATCTTCTCACCTAAGAGGGACCAACAACGAGCCAGTCAGGAAAACACACACATCCTGAATGCAAAAATCAATCCCAACACACCCTACACCCTAAGCACTTGTGTAGATCTGAGACGGTTAGACAGGTGTAAGCAATCTGTCAGTAGTGTACCTAGGGTGTAGGGTGGCCAGGGGATTGATGTCACCCAGCCAAGCAGACTTTTTAGCTGGCTAACCCCTAACCCACTGCTCAGTCAGTGCTGTAGGGTAACGTGTCTAAGTGTATCGACTCCACTCACCCAGTGTGCCCAGCACGATGCGCAGCTCAGCCCCAGACACGGTGCCGTTGCCCTCCTTGTCGAAGACGCGGAGACCCTCAACGTAGTCATCAAGTGTACCCTTCACTATTTTATCAACTTTTTCCATCATGGGCATGAAATCGGCGAAGGCCAGCCTCTTGTTGGCCATATCTGACACGACGAAAGAGAAGAGATCGACGTTAGTCACACACGGTACGGTGGTCCATCTATAGCCTTTCACTGCTTGTTTTCATACGGTCACATCGTGCACACCACGTCAATGACAAACATTAGTGTCTCGCTAGTGACGGTCGTTACATCATTGTTATTTTATAGAATCAGTCTTTCAACCAGACAACAAAATGAACATTCATATCATTACCAGATGTGGGTTCAAAGAGTATTTGTTTTTTTCAAATACGTGGAGTGTTTGATCAAGACCACCTGGAGGGCCAGATGGGGGAGGGATTTACACTTTTGGGACTATTCCATCCCCGGGGCCACATTCAGTAGTGCAAACGTATGTGGGACTTTGCAATGTCATGACTAGAACAGACATCATTACTTATTCTTCAGGAGTAGAGAGGCCTGTTTGGTCTTCATACTACATTTATACCTGAACGTATCATAACGTTCTCACAACATTCTCACAACCAATCCCTATAGGAGTAGTGGTGGTCTCACCATCGGGGGATGGTTTTCCCAGGATCACTGCAACCTCCTTGTTCTGAGGGTTCTGTCCCAGGGCGCGCATGATATCAGCCACCTGGTTGTATCCAACCATGCTGTCACCGACTCTGTCGAAGAGCCCGAAAGCCTCTTTGAAGTCTGGAGGGCGGAGGGAAACGCAGAAGAGTTACGATGAGTTGGATGAAGACAAGCGGAAAGTGTGCACCAACATACAGTAACCTGACAACTCTCTTGTTCACACTCAAAATGTTTCAATAAATCACAGTTGTAATATTTTAGTTAATGAAAGGGACGAAAAGGAGCTTCGTCGTTATTAGTCATTTTGTTTTGTGAACCAACGGCAAAACAGACCAGATATTTGTTCAATTCTTCTAGTAAAACTACACGCAATCAATGACACAATGTTCACCGTTCTCGTAAAAGTTCATTCTAAATGCAGCACTGGAGAATGGTGAGACACGACATGTCTCATGTTGCCGTGCAGCAGATTCAAAGATGGCGACCGCTCAATTCCTCCCTCATTGTCCCCTGAATAATTATCAACTGTAGAGGTGCAGAAAGGTAGCATGGCAGGCGGGTCACTATTTATATGGACTCCACTGTGAATCCCAATTGAAAGTGATCCAACAGATTACTGGCCTTATGTGATTTCCGAAGGCAGCAGCTGCCCCCCACCCTCACCCCCCCTACAAGGCCTGCTGGCGTTTGGCATTTAGAACCACCGACTGACAATCGATACGCCCTAAGAAAGTAACCCATGCCATATACGGGCACGGACGTTTCCTCCTGCCCGGCTCGGTTTAAACATAAGAATGCTGACTCCGGAGTAATCTACACATGCTAGCATAGGGCCCGCCTGCATTCCTGCAGCACCCAGGCTAGCTGCTCCTCCAGCCAATGGGGCCCACCTGCATTCCTGCAGCACCCAGGCTAGCTGCTCCTCCAGCCAATGGGGCCCACCTGCATTCCTGCAGCACCCAGGCTAGCTGCTCCTCCAGCCAATGGGGCCCGCCTGCATTCCTGCAACACCCAGGCTAGCTGCTCCTCCAGCCAATGGGGCCCGCCTGCATTCCTGCAGCACCCAGGCTAGCTGCTCCTCCAGCCAATAGCAATTTCTCTAGTCTAGAGTATGCAAAAGCAGTGGATTCTTTAGGAAACACTTTATAATAACTTTTATTGCATTATAAATGGTTATAAATGTTTACAAATAATGAAAAAACATTTGTTTATTAATGCTTATTTATGAAAGTTGATAAAGTTTTACCAATTTGTTCTAATAGCGACTTGTCTGATAAGATAACACCTATACAATAATTGTATTGTATAAGATGACATACAGGAATTGTATATGGTTTTAAGAACAGTGTGTTAATGATGTGTCCTGCCACTGACTGACGTGATACTTAACTAGGTGCTAAAATGAATAAAGGCCCTCAACAGTTCATTTCCAGCTCACCCTTTTCTGACCAGTAACCGACCACTAGTTAGTTCTACACACACCAACTGCCACTAGTTCTACACACACCAACTGCCACTAGTTCTACACACACCAACTGCCACTAGTTCTACACACACCAACTGCCACTAGTTCTACACACACACACACACACACACACACACACAACTGCCACCAGTTCTACACACACACCAACTGCCACTAGTTCTACACACCAACTGCCACCAGTTCTACACACCAACTGCCACCAGTTCTACACACCAACTGCCACCAGTTCTACACACCAACTGCCACCAGTTCTACACACACACACACACACACACACACACACACACACACACACACACACACACACACACACACACACTAGTTCTACACACCAACTGCCACTAGTTCTACACACCAACAAGCTCTACACAAAACAACAGCCACCCTGAAGGAGTATTTTAAAAGATCATGTCCTTCAGTGAGGAACAAAGGGTGGGATCAGGCTCCTGCTGTACGGAGATGCGGCTGGCCATGCGAGCCCTAAGGACCACTGTGCTCTGTCATTCAAGACAAGACAGTGCTGCTCAGAATAGAAGCAGGGACACTAATCTCCTCTGGACAGCTGAACAAGCCCCTGGGTTATTCTGCACTTGTGTTGTCAAGGCCATGGGCTCCAAAACTAGTGGACACAACTTAGGTAATTTCCAGTGACTTATCACACTTTGTTAGGCCCTCAGAGGGGACCTCATGGTGCAGAAACCATGCAGATCATACAATTCTACTTTGAGAGCCTAACTAAAGCTAGTCCACAGGGGAACTTATTCTGGGGGCAACTTGAGTGTCATTTTGTCTATTGAACTTGGTGAGTGCTACTTTGTAAAACACAGGGGACATGCTTTATCACTGAGCTATCTATAAAGACCCTGAGTCCTCACCTAGTGATAATAGATAGGGCCCTCTCTTTGTTCTGTCTAAGAAACTCAACACACTTCACTTACCCTCGATCTGGTCGGCCGTAAAAGCAGAGGCGCCGGATGCCTCAGCGGGAGCGGGAGCAGCATCAGCCTATTAAAGATGCACACAGCACAAGACAAGGATGAGTCCCTAGGACCTGATCTGGGACCTGTTATAACCAATCCACCACCACTATGCACCACGGGCGTCCTGCCATTCTCAAAGTACCAACACATCGCCAGCACCATGGTGATACAGGGACTAATCTCAAAGTGATGCAGGTGCTCAACAGAACAACATAGAAGTACAAGTGTATAGAAGGTCTACATTCTAGATATAGAACAATACATGAATTAGACACTAGGTGAGAAATTACAGTAGTTAGTGTGACGATGGCTAGATTAAATGCTTTCAATGGTACGAGTACGTATTCCACGGTTTCTCTGTGGAGCCAAATGAGAAGCTCTAATCTAATACGTCCACCTTGGTTTCTTCCCCAAAAAATGGAGTATGACAGTGGCTTATTTTGTTAACAAAGAAAGGAACCACCCAAGTCTTGATATCCAATCTCTATACCAAATCACACAGATGCCCCCATGGTAGTTCTGTAGCAACGTCAGGCTTTTATATAATCCAATAGCCCCAAAGCCACACAAATGTATAGGCACAAAAAAAGCATTCAGGCAGTGGTAAATCCAAAAGTACACACCATTACGGAGATGAAGGAGTTGACACGGGGCAGAAAGAAAGACTAAAGAAGCCGGATTCCCGAGAGAGAGTGGTCCTGAACCATGCTCAATGTCCCTCTCTTATTTATGATCGGGTCGTGATGTCACGGGGCGGGTCAGATGCCGCTATGGAAGTTCTTTAACTCTCTTAGGGCAATACGGAAAGTGGAGCTGTAGCCTCCTCTTGGAGCGCCAGCAAGCCTCTAGAAGGACGGCGACAGGGCTATTTTTAGTCGGCCAAGGGACTGATTCGAGACGCCTCGTCTCGGGTCAGCATTTCCAAACCCCTTTACAAGGGTCGCAAATAATTTTATTGGTTGACATTCTAGCCTGAAGTAGGTGAGTGATAAATGGGCACTGAAATGGGCTGGATTTGCGTGTTCCGGCGCGGATTTAAAAAAATGCGCCGAAACAACAGAACCTACAACTGCAGAAAGCTTCTCAGGTTTACAATGTGATATTTTTAAACAGTGACAGTCTTCCTCCTCTTATGGTTGTATAGGGGAGTAGTCAAACACAACGAAAAGCAGTGTCCGCAGTAACGGTACGTCATGAACGTTTAACTGGATATTTTTTGGCCCTAATTAGCATACTGCCCTACAAATCAAGTTAGACTTTTCCTATTGACGCTGCACACCTATTTGCATTAGGCCATAAACAACTGACACGAATTCGGTAGTAAGCTAGTGTAACCGATGTGAAATGGCTAGCTAGTTATCGGTGGTACGCGCTGAGAGCGTTTCAATCGGTGACGTTACTCGCTCTGAGACCTGAAGTAGTTGTTCCTCTTGCTCAAGGGCCGCGGCTTTTGTGGAGCGATGGGTAACGATACTTCGTGGGTGTCAGTTGTTGATGTGTGCAGAGAGTCCCTGGTTCGAGCCCAGGTAGGGGCTCACACTAATAAGTAGATGTGCGTCGGTAAAAAAAAAAAAAAGCCATATTACAACATATGTGTTGTGATAATTGTGTTGTTTGCTCTATAACCTGTTGGTTCATATGCCTTGACACCGTGATATATAGGCCTAAAGGCAGAGACAATAAGAAGACACAGTGGCAGAATACATTCAACCACACCTTTGTTTCATCACAAAACCGGAGTACAACCTCTATCCAGTGAAGTCCACAAAGCATATTGTATGTAACAGACAGTTACATGACCCACAGCATGGTCAAGAAAGTTCATGTTTCCCATATTTTCAGACTAATGATTTAGAACCAGGGACAGTTACTGAAAGTCGCAAAGAAAACAGGAGCTGCCTCCACTATTCCAGAACCACCTATGTGTAACGGATGTGAAATGGCTAGCTAGTTAGCGGGTACGCGCTAGTAGCATTTCAATCAGTTACGTCACTTGCTCTGAGACTTAAGTAGGGTTTCCCCTTGCTCTGCAAGGGCCGCGGCTTTTGTGGAGCGATGGGTAACGACGCTTTGTGGGTGTCAGTTGCTGATGTGTGCAGAAGGTCCCTGGTTCGCGCCCGGGTCGGGGCGAGGGGACGACGTAAAGTCATACTGTTACATATGCATCACCTATGCTTAGTATAAAACAGTGACAACTAAAATATACCACAAACAATTGTCCAATCAATGTAAGCTAAATATGTGGCTGTCCATGGTTCTGATTTGTGTGTTTGTTCGTGCAAGTAGAAAAAACATGTTGACTCACCCTACTTGTAGAGGTAGTCAATGCCATCCTCCTCTCTTGCATGTTGACAAAGCGGTCTATGATTGTCATACAGTACACGCTTTTATTTTTTGTTGTCTTAGGCTACCTGGCTAAAACGCTTGCTCGCTAGCCGAACTTCCTTTCATGGGCAATGTTATCTAGTTAACATTAGCCTTCTACATCTAGCTACATATTGAACTTCAATCTTCTTAGTCCAGGGGCACAATGTATTTTATGGTTGAATCAAAATCACTGTAATAATCATTGGCCAGTGCAGAGAACTAAGTAAAACCACAAATCCAAATACCCATCTCCATCCATGGCTAATTTAGGAAAGGGACAATTTTAGCTAGATGGCCACCGGTGGACAACAACACAACAAGATGCAACAATTCAAGGTATTTTTCCGTGATGGCATATCCAAGCTGGCTTCCCTTGACACTTTGTTTTGGTGTGGCTATTCATACAAAAAAAAAAATCAAGGTAGGCCAAATGATCGCTGGCTTCCCTTGTATTCAATGCTACAGGTGGCAACAATGTCGTCGTCTTTTTGACCAGACAGCATCAGATAGATGGCCTACACATACAGAGGGGGTGCTGTTTCGCTCACAGCTGCTTTCTCGGGTGAGATACATTCAGCCTCTTGCGAATTGAAGTGAAATTATAAAGAAATACAGAGGTGAAATAATACAAAACAAAAAGCTATCGGGGGGCTTACACGTCACTACTGATCCTCCACATATCTAACAAACGAGATGGCATTTTTATTGGAAGAGGAGTAAAGGCTTGGTCTTGTTTTCATTATCCAGTTTGTGTGTTGTATGTTTTACCAATACATGATGAAGAGTAGCAGAGGTGGACGTTAGCCAATATTGTTTTTGTGTGGGCCACTGTAATATGAAATGACCAATAACGAGCAGAAAGACATTTTATTCTTCTGTCTTACTGGTTCAATTGTTCTCTCAATACGAGACGCACTCTTTCGTAAAATAAGATGAGCTGGCATGTCACCTGACAATCACTACACAAGCGAATAGAACAACCCCCCCCCCCCCCCCCAAGCTCCTTCACCCTGTTCAATCGAAACCAGTGGATTGCGGAGTGTGGGGGGGTAGCACACATTGTTGCGCAATAGGAACGCACATTTGGACTAAAATAACCAAACAATGTGGGCCTACTATAAGAAACAAGTATTCTTTAATAAGTTTGTTATCCTACCTATGGTCCAAGACTGAGAGAATCATTTGCCACTGTACTGTGTTAACAGGCCTAACACCATAAAACACAGGACAAATAAATGTCTGGGCTGTCAGAAGTGGACAGGCTACATATCAACACATCTATGATATAGGATGAATGTTGTATGATACGTTATTGAAATGGTGTATGTGAACGTTGATAACATTTTAAAACATCGAAGCCTGGCAACTATTCAAAGAAATATAATAATCCCTGTGATTGAGATACAGGTTGTAAGAGTCCAGTTTGTGATGACACAGATTATAGCTATACCGTGTGTGTGGTGTATAAAAGAGATGGAAAATCAACAGCATAAAGAATGAGTAATGATTCACAACAACGTAGTAATGTATTAGAATTCATTAATGCCATGGAAAAGGCTATAGCCTCCAGCTGAGTACTGATCTATGACGTATGCAACGGCTTGGATGGACACGAATAGGTGGATTTGCACCGAATCCAGACATCCAAAGCAATTTAAAAAGGATAGTTACAGTATTTCAATTGGGACTGTGTTGCACTTAAACAGAGTTTGCATTGAACCAGTGGCCACTTGTTATTGCCCAATCGGCTGTACTTTTGTCTCAAGTTGTTTTTGTCAGAAACAATGTTGGAAATGTTGTGCCTGTGTGGAATCTGCCCCTTATGTCACAGTGGTCAGTAGGTCAGACTATAGAATCCACAGTGTGACTGTCACTGTCCTGGACCCCCAACAAGGTCAAGAACACAGCAATCAGTAGTAACATCCCCTGTTAATACCCAGTCACCTCTAAGACAATTCTAAATTAAACAAGACCCGGGTTCAAATACTATTCAAAATCAATTCAAACACGTCACCTGTGCTTGATTGAGCTTGCCTGTAGCTTAATGGCCCAACAGATTAGTCCCAAAACTGCAAGCCCTGCCCACCTGGCATTCTAGGCAGGCTAAAGCAAACGCTCAATATATTTCAAGTAGGATTTGAACCCAGGTTTGAATTATCCCGACCTTGTAGTTCCATCCCCATCCCACCGCCAGTGTTTTCCTTCCCCCTCCTGCTGTATGTAATGTGGTATAGGACACGTCTGGGGCCTTGGAGAGGCCGCGCCCTGGGACACATGAGCACTATTTTTACCCTCGCTCCTGCGGTGTTCAGTTTCTTACCTCCTCCTCCCCCTGTCCCGATCTCAGAGGGGGACAGGGAGCAGCTCCTCAAGGGGGGGGGGGGGGGGGTCACTGGTTGCTGGGACATTCCCCCTTCTAACCCCCTCCTACCCTGAGCCAAGTTGTCTTGGGTTCAAATACTATTCAAAATCAATTCACACATTAAGCTGTGGTTGACAGCTTGCCTGGCTCAAGGGCACCAATAGAACAGTCCCAAAATGTCAAGCCCAACCATCAAACCCACCCCCAGGCTAAAGCAAACAGTCAAATACTATTTAAACCCAGGTTTGAGCCCATGTCAGCCAAACATCGTAAAAGAGGGGCAAGGAGCAGGCTTAAAAAAAAGAGCTGACGTATTGTGCCCCCTCTCCTTCAGGGTTACCGGAGCCTGATCTGGCACAGAGAGTGGTTCCTTAGGGACAGGGTAGATGGACTTCAGTAGTCATCCAGCTCCACGGTTACAGCCCAATTAGTGTCCTGTTAGAGGCTCATACTGTAACACCCCTTTACAGCTGTCCCGGGTGCAGCTGACAGGACCAGCCAATAAGGATGTTGTGCTAATTACGCATGTATAACCGCATAAGTAAATCGGTCAATACAGCAAGTTACAGCGCAATTGCTCACTTGTGATGGAGGTTCAGGAAACCTTGTGTTGGCGCCCTAAGCACAGTAGGTAAACAGTCTCGTTGCACACGGAGACCTGTGGTTTAACATGCACATTTTTGGTGCCTTTGTGAGAGGAGTCAAATATAGAGACAGTTGGAGTGGTCAAGTCAGAAAGCGTCTACTAACACTTAACAGTGTTTGGAAAGGGGACAGTCAAATGGAGGCTTTAGTAGATGGACAGACGGATGGACTCACCGATTCTTGCCACTCAACGTGAACGCTCCCATTCCAAATGGACAAACTCTCCGCTGCCCCTTAGTGGCTTTGCTCTGTTATTATAACATCAGGTCGAGACAAGGAGCCAGTCAGATTCAGAACACTAGAACGATGAATAATAGTTTAATAGCAAAGGTAACAGACAGGTGAGATGTAAAAAATACCTTGTTTTATTATTTAGCCAATGGAAATGTGAAGAAACCGTAGATGAGCAGTACAAGCGTACATCACACACACACACAACTTATGATGCGTCACATGGTCATTACAGTTTTACTGTAGTACTTTGTCACACAGTATAATAATTTTACTACAAAGTTTCTATTGCAGCCACAATCTGCAAAGATGAAAAATCCTCTACACCATGGAATTTCTATTCCGGTTATAAAAAAAAAGGTGAAATCTAAAATTAACAATTAACAAACATGAATGTTGGAGCAAAGATTATTTATTTTTTTAATAGGAGATTGGTCGGTACTCAGATCCCCTTGGTATTTTTATTGATTCATAGACAGTACAGCTGGACAGTAGAGACAGATAAAAGGGATATCGACAGGAGAGGTGGAGACAGGGCTCCAACCCCCGTCACCAAGGGGGTAATTATGGTCCCGAGTTGAGAGGACTACCTTTTGACCAGACTACAGCCCGAGCAAAAAAATCGTAGTCAATTTCATCTCAGATAAACTGAAGTCTCAATGAGTCATAAAATGAATGAAAAGTAAATATCGAATTGATGTCCATAAATGGAAAATCCACTCGAGGTGGTTCTCTCTGCTTATGCCCCATGTCTAGACACAAAATAGTGAGTAAGTTTCAGTGCATAACACTTGAAACCCCCATGCACCATGCACATATTAGACTAGGGGCGACATTTTCCTCACGCAAAAAAAAAGGTGCAGCTCTGTGCAAAGAATACCATAAAACTCAATCTGCATGATAAAAAACTCATTATAAAGCATGATTTAATTTGAACTTTTCAACAAGTAGTGTTATAAGAAGGCAAGAATTTAGCCAGGGTTTAGTCAACTGAGCAATGCATGTGATGTATGCGATGCAATTGAGAGTTGAAGTTTTTGGAATTCACATTAGATAATTTGCCTTCACATCTATTTGAAATCTTATGGTTCTTTTGCTCACTGCTCAATGCCATTTGCTCGTGCAAAATGTCACCCTTGCACTGATTGTCCCTGGTCCCCCTCCCTACAACACACAATTACTGTTCGTTCAGCCAATAAGGAGAGACTGTGGGAAGATTTTGTTGTGATGGAAAAAGTCATCTTGATTATCCCCTGCAGAGGTGACTCTGCGGTGTATATGCCTGTGTGTGTTTCTTTAAATGTCTCGGTGTGTGTGTGTGTGAGAGAGATGGAGAGAGATTAGGTGCTTGGATGTGTATGATAGTTTCCAGAGCAGCAGGCAGGAGACCAGGGGTAAGCAGGGATACCTTTTACACCTCAAATGCTGGGAACTTTGATTTCAGGGGCTGGAGGAGGTCCGCCAGGAAGTAGATGGTTCCAGCCATGCCTGTGGACAGGAAGTGACACGTTGATTTCACGTCTAAAACAGTTATTGGGTCGTATTTGTACACCTTAGCAAAGGAAAATGAAAACAAGTGTTCAGGTAGTCCCTCCCAGTTTGTCAGGTTTCTACCATTTGATGCCTAACGAACACAACCATGTTCTCAAGCTTCCACTATTCATTGACTAATAGAAATTTGTTAAATTATTGAGCAAATCTGTGATCTAGGCTAAACATTCCAATTCAAACACTTGATATTGTGTGTTAGATGGCTTCACATTACCTTCAAATAATGAGAAAGGAGTGTCCGGTGTCCTGCAGCCATGTTTGCCGTAGTTCATGCACCAGTCTGCAAACTACAGAAAACAAAAGACCCCAGTCAAGCTTTTTACAATACAACAGTCAAACTTCAGGAGTATCAGACGATTGACAAATACTGTCCTAAGAGAAATACTCTCCTAAGAGAAATACTGTCCTAAGAGAAATACTCTCCTAAGAGAAATACTGTCCTAAGAGAAATCCATCTTTAGCAGCCCATTCTTACTGTGTGCCTTACAGTGCCACTTGAGATGCCACTAGGATTAAATGGCCCACCTATGTGACCACAAAGCCCTTCTAGTCCGTTCCAATACAGTACATTGGGTTAAATGGAAGAGCTTAAACTACACATGGGACCCCCCCACCCCGTCTGTTGATGCAAAGGCACGCTGACAGCCACCTAGCGGCTGTCAATTAGCTAGCGGCTGTCAATTAGCTAGCGGCTGTCAATTAGCTAGCGGCTGTCAATTAGCTAGCGGCTGTCAATTAGCTAGCGGCTGTCAATAGCAACCCGCTGTCAATAGCAACCCGCTGTCAATAGCAACCCGCTGTCAATAGCAACCCGCTGTCAATAGCAACCCGCTGACAGCTACTTAGCGGTTGTCAATAAACATACAACGGTTCACTTCTCAAACGTCTCAGGTTCTCTGAATAATGTTTTATTTAAGTTTGGGTCGCTGTGAGCAGGATGATTGAGTGTAGTTCAAAGTATTGCTAAAGTGACCTTCAATCTTATATGGAAACTCTGGATTCTGAAAAGTTTTTTGTAACAGCTACCTAGACAAGCTGCTAGTGGGTGATAAACCTTGTAGAGACCCTGTCAAATGTCTATTTGTTGAAACATCAAACCATCACAGAGGGTGATAGAGGGTGAGGACCTACAGTTGAGCCAGGAGTTTTTCCTGATAAAAAAGTGACCGGACGAGGGGAAACCACATCCTCATCAATTGACGAGAGCTTTCTTGTGGTAACAGGCGAGGACATTGGGTCAGGAGATGTCCCTGTCAGATCAGTAAGTTCAGGCTGCCTCTCACCATACAGGCCCTGTAGAGGTGCTTGGGGTCATGGGTGAGCTTGTAGAGGGCCAGGAAGGCGTAGGCGTTACCCGCGGCGCCGTGACACAGGCCGTAGCCCTTCTTCAGCAGGCCCCTGTGCCACACCACCTCCCCACACTGTAGAGCCTCTTCCAGGTACTGGCCCACTCCAAACACCTGCAGGGGGGAAACAGGGCAAGGGCATGTTCAGTAGGGCAAAATGTTTTTAAATGTTTCAAACAGGAAAGTAAAATGTCTTTCTTTAGGAGACGTTGAGACAGTACTGTAAAAACTCACTAGTCTATTTCTAACCCAAAAGGATTGATTGACAGACAACTAATGCCCTCTATGTTAAATGTGTGACACATGAAACACATGATCAGAATAAAAGCAAAGTGATCATGTTTTCAGGGACATCTAGTGTATTGTAGCTATACTGTTTGGCTGGTTGCTAATACAGCAAATAAACAACTTCACCACCAGATGCCACCATTACTTTCCAAGAGACCCCCGGCCTCGATGTTATTCTGCCAATTACATCTGAGATCGCATGTACCATAGTAATTATCCATCACATATTCTATCCATAACATAGTACTGGGGTGTGTTGAGTAGAGGCACACCGTATCAAAACATTTTGTAACGGGAAAAAAGCAAACACCTGCGTTTTTATTGGACGAGTTCAGATAGAAAAGAGCACCTCCCAGTTTCACTAAAACGTTTACCCTCTACTGAACAGGGCCCAGGTTTCCAGTACCTTGTAGGCCTGCAGCAGCATGTAGATAATGCCTGGGGCTCCATGACACCAGTGCACCAGCAGGTCCCTGTTGTCCCCTATGCAGGGCGGGTAGTTCCCAGTGGGAAAGCGGAGTCGACAGACGTGGTCCACGCTAGGCCTCACCAGTCTATGGACCCTCTCATCCCCCGCCACATAGCCTGGCTGCAGGGCACAGAACAGGAAGACATTTTCATGGCTCACACTACATCGTAGGTTGATGTTGGGGTCATTTCCATTTGGTGGGTTTTCCAATGAGAAAAGACAAGTTTACTCCCTGAATTGATCCCAACCCTGGTTGCTGATTCGTCTATGTTTAAGGTCCCATAATACACTGTTTCCAAACCTGGTCTTCAGTCTCCCAGTAATTTCACATACTCTATTCCAGCATCAGCGTATGATTCAACTAGTCAACTACTTGGTGGAATAGGACTTAAAATAGTGGCAAGAAAAAGTATGTGAACTCTTTGGAATTACCTGGATTTCTGCATAAACCTTCATCTAAGTCACAACAATAGACAAACATAGTGTGATTAAACTAATAACACACATATGATTGTATTTTTCTTGTCTATATTGAATACATCATTTAAACATTTACAGTGTAGGTTGGGAAAAGTATGTGAACCCCCTAGGATAGTGACTTCTACAAAAGCTCACTGGAGTCAGGAGTCAACTAAGCTGGAGTCCAATCAATCAGATGAGATTGGAGATGTTGGTTAGAACTGCCCTGTACTATTAAACACTCACAACATTTTAGTTTGCATTTCACAAGAAGCATAGCCTGATGTGAACCATGCCTTGAACAAAATAGATCCCAGAAGACCTAAGATTAAGAATTGTTGACTTGCATAAAAACCTTGATGTTCATCAGTTCACGGTTAGACAAATTGTCTATAAATGGAGAAATTTCAGCACTGTTGCTACTCTCCTAGGAATGGCCGTTCTGCAAAGATGACTGCAAGAGCACAGTGCAGAATGCTCAATGAGGTTAAGAAGAATCCTAGAGTGTCAGCTAAAGACTTACAGAAATCTCTCAGGTTGAGAGCATCAAGTTCCTTGGTGTCCACATCAACAACAAACTAGGATGGTCCAAACAAACCAAGACAGTTGTGGAGGGCACGACAAAGCCTATTCCCCCTCAGGAAACTAAAAAGATTTGGCATGGGTCCCGAGATCCTCAAAAAGGTTCTATAGCTGCAACATCGAGAGAATCCTGACTGGTTGCATCCCTGCCTGGTACGGCAATTGCTCGGCCTCTGACCGCAAGGCACTACAGAGGGCAGTGCGTACGGCCCAATACATCACTAGGGCTAAAGCTGCCTGCCATCCAGAACCTCTACACCAGGCGGTGTCAGAGGAAGGCCCTAAAAATTGTCAAAGACCCCAGCCACCCCAGTCAGACTGTTCTCTCTACTACCGCATGAGAAGCGGTACCAGAGTGCCAAGTCTAGGACAAAAAGGCTTCTCAACAGTTTTTACCCCCAAGCCATAAGACCCCTGAACAGGTAATCAAATGGCTACCCATACAATTTACATTGTGCACCCCCCCCCCCCCAACCCCTCTTTTTACGCTGCTGCTACTCTCCGTTTATCATATATGCATAATCACTTTAACTATACCTTCATGTACATACTACCTCAATTGGGCCGACCAACCAGTGCTCCCGCACATTGGCTACCCGGGCTATCTGCATTGTGTCCCGCCACCCACCAACCCCTCTTTTACACTACTGCTACTCTCTGTTCATCATATATGCACAGTAACTTTAACCATATCTACATACTACCTCAATCAGCCTGACTAACCGGTGTCTGTTACATCTCTGTTGACGAGTCTACGATACGTAAAACATTAAATCAAATCAAATTTTATTTGTCACACACATGGTTAGCAGATGTTAATGTGAGTGTAGCGAAATGCTTGTGCTTCTAGTTCCGACAATGCAGTAATAACCAACAAGTAATCTAACCTAACAATTCCACAACTACTACCTTATACACAAGTGTAAAGGGATAAAGAATATGTACATAAAAATATATGAATGAGTGATGGTACAGAACGGCATAGGCAAGTTGCAGTAGATGGTATAGAGTACAGTATATACATATGAGATGAGTAATGTAGGGTATGTAAACATAAAGTGGCATAGTTTAAAGTGGCTAGTGATACATGCATTACATAAAGACGGCAAGATGCAGTAGATGATATAGAGTACAGTATATACATATACATATGAGATGAGTAATGTAGGGTATGTAAACATTATATTAAGTGGCATTGTTTAAAGTGGCTAGTGGTACATTTTTACATAATTTCCATCAATTCCCATCATTAAAGTGTCTGGAGTTGAGTCAGTATGTTGGCAGCGGCCGCTAAATGTTAGTGGTGGCTGTTTAACAGTCTGATGGCCTTGAGATAGAAGCTGTTTTTCAGTCTCTCAGTCCCTGCTTTGATGCACCTGTACTGACCTCGCCTTCTGGATGATAGCGGGGTGAACAGGCAGTGGCTTGGGTGGTTGTTGTCCTTGATGATCTTTATGGCCTTCCTGTGACATCGGGTGGTGTAGGTGTCCTGGAGGGCAGGTAGTTTGCCCCCAGGGATGCGTTGTGTAGACCTCACTACCCTCTGGAGAGCCTTACGGTTGTGGGCGGAGCAGTTGCCGTACCAGGCGGTGATACAGCCCGACAGGATGCTCTCGATTGTGCATCTGTAGAAGTTTGTGAGTGCTTTTGGTGACAAGCCGAATTTCTTCACAACGCTGTCTGTGTGGGTGGACCAATTCAGTTTGTCCGTGATGTGTACACCGAGGTACCTAAAACTTTCCACCTTCTCCACTACTGTCCCGTCGATGTGGATAGGGGGGTGCTCCCTCTGCTGTTTCCTGAAGTCCACAACTATCTCCTTTGTTTTGTTGACGTTGAGTGTGAGGTTATTTTCCTGACACCACACTCCGAGGGCCCTCACCTCCTCCCTGTAGGCCGTCTCGTCATTGTTGGTAATCAAGCCTACCACTGTAGTGTCATCCGCAAACTTGATGATTGAGTTGGAGGCGTGCATGGCCACGCAGTCGTGGGTGAACAGGGAGTACAGGAGAGGGCTCAGAACGCACCCTTGTGGGGCCCCAGTGTTGAGGATCAGCGGGGTGGAGATGTTGTTACCTACCCTCACCACCTGGTGGCAGCCCGTCAGGAAGTCCAGGACCCAGTTGCACAGGGCGGGGTCGAGACCCAGGGTCTCGAGCTTGATGACGAGTTTGGAGGGTACTATGGTGTTAAATGCTGAGCTGTAGTCGATGAACAGCATTCTCACATAGGTATGCCTCTTGTCCAGATGGGTTAGGGCAGTGTGCAGTGTGGTTGTGATTGTGATTGCGTCGTCTGTGGACCTATTGGGTCGGTAAGCAAATTGGAGTGGGTCTAGGGTGTCCGGTAGGGTGGAGGTGATATGGTCCTTGACTAGTCTCTCAAACCACTTCAAGATGACGGAAGTGAGTGCTACGGGGCGGTAGTCGTTTAGCTCAGTTACCTTAGCTTTCTTGGGAACAGGAACAATGGTGGCCCTCTTGAAGCATGTGGGAACAGCAGACTGGGATAAAGATTGATTGAATATGTCCGTAAACACACCAGCCAGCTGGTCTGCGCATGTTCTGAGGACGCGGCTGGGAATGCCGTCTGGTCCTGCAGCCTTGCGAGGGTTAACACGTTTAAATGTTTTACTCACCTCGGCTGCAGTGAAGGAGAGCCCGCAGGTTTTGGTAGCGGGCCGTGTCAGTGGCACTGTATTGTCCTCAAAGCGAGCAAAAAAGTTATTTAGCCTGTCTGGGAGCAAGACATCCTGGTCCGCGACGGGGCTGGTTTTCTTTTTGTAATCCGTGATTGACTGTAGACCCTGCCACATACCTCTTGTGTCTGAGCTGTTGAATTGCGACTCTATTTTGTCTCTATACTGGGACTTAGCTTGTTTGATTGCCTTGCGGAGAGAATAGCTACACTGTTTGTATTTGGTCATGTTTCCGGTCACCTTGCCCTGGTTAAAAGCAGTGGTTCGCGCTTTCAGTTTCATGCAAATGCTGCCGTCAATCCACAGTTTCTGGTTTGGGAATGTTTTAATCGTTGCTGTGGGTACGACATCGTCAATGCACTTTCTAATGAACTCGCTCACCGAATCAGCGTATTCGTCAATATTGTTGTTGGACGCAATGCGGAACATATCCCAATCCACGTGATCGAAGCAGTCTTGAAGCGTGGAATCAGATTGGTCGGACCAGCGTTGAACAGACCAGAGCGAGGGAGCTTGTTGTTTTAGTTTCTGTTTGTAGGTAGGAAGCAACAAAATGGAGTCGTGGTCAGCTTTTCCGAAAGGAGGGCGGGGGAGGGCCTTATATGCGTCGCGGAAGTTAGTATAACAATGATCCAAGGTTTTACCAGCCCTGGTAGCACAATCGATATGCTGATAGAATTTAGGGAGTTTTGTTTTCAGATTAGCCTTGTTAAAATACCCAGCTACGATGAATGCAGCCTCAGGGTGTGTGGTTTCCAGTTTACAAAGAGTCAGATAAAATTCGTTCAGGGCCATCGATGTGCCTGCTTGGGGGGGGAATATATACGGCTGTGATTATAATCTAAGAGAATTCCATTGGTAGATAATGCGGTCGACATTTTATTGTGAGGAATTCTAGATCAGGTGAACAGAATGACTTGAGTTCCTGTATGTTGTTATGATCACACCACGTCTCATTAATCATAAGGCATACATCCCCGCCCCTCTTCTTACCAGAAAGATGTATGTTTCTGTCGGCGCGATGCTTGAAGAAACCAGCTGGCTGCACCGACTCCGTTAGCGTCTCTTGAGTTAGCCATGTTTCCGTGAAACAGAAAACGTTACAATCTCTGATGTCTCTCTGGAATGTTACCCTTGCTCGGATTTCATCAACCTTATTGTCAAGAGACTGGACATTGGCGAGTAGTATGCTAGGGAGTGGACCGCGATGTGCCCGTCCCCGAAGCCTGACCAGGAGACCGCTACGTTTGCCCCTTTTACGGCGTCGCATAGGGTCGCCGGCTGGGATCAGATCCATTGTATTGGGTGGAATGCAAAACACTGGATCCGTTTCGGGAAAGTCATATTCCTGGTTGGAACGATGGCGAGTTGACGTTGCTCTTATATTCAGTAGTTCCTCCCGACTGTATGTAATGAAACCTAAGATTACCTGGGGTACCAATGTAAGGAATAACACATAAAAAACTAAATACTGCATATTTTCCAAGGAACACGAAGCGAGGCGGCCATCTCGGTCGGCACCGCTTTTTAAAGAATGGTGTTCATGGGAGGACTCCACGGAAGAAGCCACTGCTGTCAAAAAAAACATTGCTGCACGTCTGAAGTTCGCAAAAGTGCACCTGGATGTTCCACAGCGCTACTGGCTAAATATTCTGTGGACAGATGAAACTACAGATGAGTTGTTTGGAAAGAACACACAACACTATGTGTGGAGAAAAAAAAGCACAGCACACCAACATCAAAACCTCATCCCAACTGTAAAGTATGGTGGAGGAAGCATCATGGTTTGGGGCTGCTTTGCTGCCTCAGGGCCTGGACAGCTTGCTATCATCGACGGAAAAACCAATTCAAGTTTATCAAGACATTTTGCAGGATAATGTACGGTTATCTGTCCGCCGAAATTAAAGTTCAACAGAAGTTGGGTCATTCAACAGGACAACGACCCAAACACAGAAGTAAATAAACAACAGAATGGCTTCGACAGAAAAAAATACACCTTCTGGAGTGTCCCAGTTAGAGTCCTGACCTCAACCCGATTGAGATGCTGTGGCATGACCTCAAGAGAGCGCTTCACACCAGACATCCGAAGAATATTGCTGAACTGAAACAGTTTTGTAAAGAGGAATGGACCAAACTTCCTGCTGACCAATGTGCAGGTCTGATCTGCAACTACAGAAAACGTTTGGTTGAGGTTATTGCTGCCAAAGGACGGTCAACCTGTTATTAAATCCAAGGGTTCACATACTTTTTCCACCCTGCACTGTGAATGTTTATGCGGTGTGTTCAATAAAGACATGAAAACGTATAATTGTGTGTTATTAGTTTAAGCAGACTGTCTATTGTTGTGACCTAGATGAAGATCAGATTATTTTTTTATTGACCAATTTATGCAGAAATCCAGGTATTTCCAAAGTGTTCACATACTTTTCTTGCCACTGTATGAAGGCGTTTTCTTTAGATTCAGAACCCTGCATAAATGGGAATTTTCAACCTGTCAGCTTTACCTGCATGGGAATAAAGGGAAGTTTGAACCAATCAGCTCTAGCTTTATTACCTGCATGAGGAAGTAGTAGATGCCTGCCAGGCCGTGGGCGGGGCCTACATACTGTTCTTGGTACCACTCGTACATCAGAGGGCTCTGGTCCTGACAACGGAACCTCTGGGACTGGCCCTCCCCCGATATTAACACAGCCTCACAGATCTGTGGGAGAGACCAGGGTCAAAACACACATCCCCGATATTAACACAGCCTCACAGATCTGTGGGAGAGACCAGGGTCAAAACACACATCCCTGATATCAACACAGCTTCAGATCAGACGGAGAGAGACCAGGGTCAAAACACACATCCCTGATATCAACACAGCTTCAGATCAGACGGAGAGAGACCAGGGTCAAAACACACATCCCTGATATCAACACAGCCTCAGATCAGACGGAGAGAGACCAGGGTCAAAACACATCACAACTCAGTCAGAACCCCCCCAATAGAGCGGTTGTATTACTTCTGAAAATCTGTAGGGTGGATGACTGAACGTACACAACATATATCAACAGGAAAAAAGAAAATTCACGCTTTTCACAGTATTGTGCCGACCTGAACCTTACTGGCGCTGATATTATATAATGGTTTTGTCCGGGGATGGGCATCTGAACTCATAACGACGGGCTGCAGTGGCTCACGGGTCAGCTCACCCACATCCACACCCACACATGCAGTCAGACCCGCCCTTAGCCGTTTGGGAGCCTTATGCAAAATATTGTTACGCGAACCCTACCAAGCAATACATTTTACTCCTCCCTCCATTTTAACCAAAGACTAGTATACTCAATGTCTAGTCTGTGTTTCATAAACGTGCAATAAGTATAAAACAGTTAAATAATGAATTGGCAACACATTCTCATTCTGAGAAATATGGTAGGTCACTTGATTTCAACACCTGAACCAAGTGGACAGGCTAACATGCTTTTCAAACAGTTGGAGACGGACAGAAGGGTGTGTTCATAATAGTTCAACTGTTCAACCTTGTTAGCCAACACATAGATCCATGTTGAAGACGGGCAGAAGGGTATGTTCATAACAATTCAACTGTTCAACCTTGTTAGCCAACACATAGATCCATGTTGAAGACGGACAGAAGGGTGTGTTCATAACAATTACACTGTTCAACCTTGTTAGCCAACACATAGATCCATGTTGAAGACGGACAGAAGGGTATGTTCATAACAATTACACTGTTCAAACTGCAAACACATAGATCCATGTTGGCCAAACTTGAAATATAAAGATTAGCTGGCTAATCACCAGCACGTGGGCTTGAGAGATGGCCGATGAGACCTGTGTTAATTCTCTATAGCCTAATGCCTGCTACAAGAAGTTAGTCATTATTAGTGAAGGGAAAAAAAAATTACATTTTCACAGACTTGAAAAACAGATCAGTGATAACTGCAACAAGAAAAAAAAGCTGGTTAAACTATTTTGATAAAACAATTAGTGGGTCTTATGGTCGTGGAAGGCTTATATTTAGCCTCGGTATAACTTCACAAACCCTGAATTCATTACATTATTTCTGACTGTTTGAAATGCAGTGTATTTTACCTTTAATTGTACAACACCTCTTATTTAGAGAAAACATAGCGGAAAAAATTGATATATCATGAATTGCCCATAAGTTAAAAAAAAAAAAAAACGTGAGATATGGTTCAGCCTCCAATTCGACACATTTTGCCATGCGGACGGAGAGTAGATTGAGCAATGCAATTTATTTACTAATTTCACGCAATTCTACTTAATTTGCCTTGGGGACAGAGGGAAAAATGTGCAGTTTTACATCCAATGTTCTGCATTTATCCACATTTTGCCCCGGTCTTATGACATGTTAATAAAATATCTGAGTGAGAGTGACTAACAAAATCAAATGTGGTCCGGAATTCGACAATAACAAGTTTAGATAGCTGGCTAGATGAACTTATTACTCTAAAAAATGTTAGCCGACATGGGCCAATTGAGTGACTGTCACTACGTTTCCATCCACAGTTTTGATGTGAGTAGTCCTACCTACTCATACAGTATACATGTGTATTTGATAGAAATACAAAGTTTTATTACAACTTTATAAACGCACACAAATAATTTGTTCGTTCGACATGGTGGGATCTTTTTGAGTGGGTAAAATGTATTATGCAAGAAATGGGGGTGAAAACGCTCTTATGAGCAAATATTGAGGACTGGGGAAAGCATGCAGTTTATGAGGCTACAGATGAAATCAGTTATGATGAACTTCACAGGGTTGTGCTCCTCTCGAATAAACATCCAGTCTTATTCTGGTTACCTGATCGATACGCCACTTCCGTTTGACAAATAAAAATACTTGCGCTCTTGTTCAGCTCATCATGTAGTCTACCCGCACTCTATCTGCCAGCTGTTGGCTAGAGCGCATGGGCCAAGACGCAACAGTTTGTGACTCAACTATCGGTAGAGTTGAAAATGTGATGGAAACACATTGAACTTCAGATTTTTATTCGGGACATGAAAAGTTAAGGATTGTGTGCACTATGTCATCACCCACTGATTTGTATCCACATCAAGTCTGCTTGGTGGAAACACCAATAGTGGGAAATCTGCATATTTTCTTTATGCATGAAAATCGGCAGCCAATTTGATGGAAACCTAGCTAATGACTGACACAAGAGAAAAGCTGCTGATGCACAACCACATTTCTAAATTGCACCTTGTGTATTCTAACTCTAAACAGTATGTTGAGATGGCGATAGTTCCAAAAAAAAAATGTTTTTAACGTGTGCCTACAAAAGGGGGGACTCCCTGGCTTTGTCCTTTAGAGCACAGCTCCACCAATGGATGCATTATCAGGCCAGCACAATTCTTGGCTCAACTAAGCTCCTTTCAGTAGTGTTAAAAGGGTAACAATTTCATTTCATTATCAAATGGTCCTACTTAGAAGATCGTTCACTTTTCTGATGACAATGCTTGTAGCTCAGTCAACCAACTCTGTTTCTACTGAACACAGTCAATGTAACAGTGCTTGTCAAACACATGGAATACATATCCAATGTGTTTGTGATGAAGCTTAACCGGGAGCCTACGACTGACCTGTTGGATGTACTGGATGGGGATCTTGTCGTGGCCAAACTGCTGGTTGATGAAGGTCAGGGCGTAGAGGTAACCCATCCTGCCGTAGAGCAGCTCATCAGGGAGACCGCTGGCCCCGGAGCCCATTACCACCGACTGATGGAGCTGCAGCAGCCTGGAGGGAAGGGGGAACCCTCAGTTTACTTCAGATCTCTTATGGCATCTTACTGATGAACTATTTGGACTTTATTCCAAATCAACACCTAGCCTTTATCCCCTAGGTTCTTCTGGAGACCTGAGGATCTTGCCTTCCAATACACCAGGTGGACCTGTTGCCATATTGTAACACCTACCAAATCCTCTCAGATCTACACAAGCGCTAGTAGTGACTGGCACGATATCCAGATACTGATCAAATTAGCGATTAGGTGGAATGAAATCTAGACATCAGTGTCTTAATTCTCAGACTTGTGAGCCGTCCCCAATGACATATATAACACGTCATGTCTATATATATATATATATATATACCACACACACACACATATATATACACACACATACATATATACACACACGTCTATGGCTGGCCCATGTCCTGTACTGACCTGCTGAGGCATTCGTCTGACTCCTGTGCCCTCTGTACTCTGTGGTAGACCACTGCAGCCACGGCCAAGGGTCCAGCGTCACCGCACAGGAAGGTGACATCACGTCGCCGCGTCGGACACGTCAGGCTGTGGCCCACGTAGTCCAGAGCCTTCTGCAGGAATGAAGGCTCGCCGAACACACCGTGGAGGTGCAGGTAAAGCAGGGCGATGCCTGGGGAGGGAGAGGGGATGGGGGAGATGGGGAGGGGAAGAGGAGTCAGGGTAGAGGGCAGAGGAGATGGCGGGGAAACGAGGAGAGGGGACAGGGAAGAGGGCAGAGAGGAGGGAGGGGATGGGGGAGACAAGGAGGGGGAGAGGGGACAGGGAAGAGGGCAGATAGGGGATGGGAGACGACAAAGAGGGGGACAGGGAAGAGGGCAGAGAGAGGAGGAGGGGGACAGGGAAGAGGGCAGAGAGGGGATGGGAGACGACAAAGAGGGGGACAGGGAAGAGGGCAGAGAGAGGAGGGGACAGAGTTTAGGAGACTTGTGATTTGAGGTGACAGAATGTAGTCTAAACCTAGAAAAAGCAAGATGGTGGGTTCTTCTTCCTCACCTGCCCAGCCAGTGTAGCCAGTGCAATCTCTAGGGTCAGCAGACTTGAGCCCATTCTCCATGTGCATCAACAGCTGACTGATGGCATTGCTCAGCCGCCCTGCAAACTCTGCTGTGAGCTGTAGAAAACACCATGACAGAACATATTCGATTTTATTGTATTAGATCTTTATCAGTAGTCCTGGCTTTGAAGTCGTTTGAATGTTGAATATTTCAGTTACCTGATGCATTTAACATAAAAAGGCTCATGACATGTAGGCTATGTATTGTACATCCAGGGTATGACCGTTTGCTTACCAGGCCTAGCTAGCTTTAACTTCAGCTAGCTAACGTTAGCTTCATACCTTTCCTTGTGAATCAAATAGTTCTTGCACAGATGCAGGGTTCCCATCATAGTCTGCGTATGGGTTCTTCCAAGCTCTCTGGTCCATTTTCTTCCAACTCCCCTCCGCTCCCACTAAAACTCAAGTTTTTTGGTCAAACGAGAAGGAATCTGCGAGAGAGGTGGGATGGGGACACACGATGTTGAGACAACTCTCGGTCTGGCTCTCGCTACAGAAATAATTACATTAATTCCAACAACTGTTTGGTAGAGGGTTCAACAAAAATATACAATGCATCTCGCTATCTAACTAAATCAAATATATAGTTAGAGACACTGCTTTGGAAGAGATTCGTGCAACACGCCCCCAAACTTGCTAGCTATGCTAACTAGCGCTAGCATGCTACGCTAGCTCAATATCATGTGCTCAGTCGCCATTGAAATTAGCATGTGTGATAGTGCAGCTAGCTATAGCTACAATATTAGCAAATATTTTGAAACACATGCCTTTGCGCTAAATACACAAAAAAAAGGCCGAATGTTAAAAGTCTGTCGATAAAAAGGACATACCACTGCAGACGGTTGATGTTTATAATGTTCTTGATCGCTTCACTGACAAACACGTTGAATGGACTTTACAACCTCAGTGTGGCCACCTGGTGTGAAGGAGTCCGCATTACAGGCCTTTTTTTTGGTGTATTTTCTCGTGCCTTAATGATGGTGAAAAGGCGAAAGCAATGCTATAGATTTTATGCACGCAGGATAGATTGAGCTGGTGGAAGGATATGCATCCAATTTTTAAAACTATTATTGCCTTTTAAACAAAGCATAAGGTTTTGCTATGAAGGCTTACATGTCTGTTTTGAATGATCAAAGCCCATCCCAGTCTCTGAATTAAGGTATTACACAGCAAATGAGCCTTACACAGCAAACGAAAAGAGTCCATTTGATATTTTAAATAGAAATTGTGCACCAATATTACGATTTAAAGGCCTGTTATATTACATGAAGTGCCCTATAATATACAGTACCAGTCAAAAGTTTGGACAAACCTACTCATTCAAGGGTTTTTCTTTATTTTTACTATTTTCTACATTGTAGAATAATAGTGAAGACATCAAAACGATGAAATAACACACATGGAATCATGTAGTAACCAAAAAAGTCTTAAACAAATCAGAATATATTTTATATTTGAGATTCTTCAAAGTGGCCACCCTTCGGGTGACAGGTAGTCTAGTGGTTAGAGCGTAGGACCAGTAAGTAAAATGTTGCTTGATTGAACCCCTGAGCTGACAAGGTAAAAAATCTGTTGTTCTGCCCCTGAACAAGGCAGTTAACCCACTTTTCCTAGGCCGTCATTGTAAATAAGAGTTTGTTCTTAACTGACTTGTCTAGTTAAATAAAGGTGAAATCAAATAAAAAAATGCCTTAATGACCGCTTTGCACACTCTTGGCATTCTCTCAACCAGCTTCATGAGGTAGTCACCTGGAATGCTTTTCAATTATCAAGTGTGCCTTGTTAAAAGTTAATTTGTGGATTTTCCTTCCTTCTTAATGTTTTTCAGCCAATCAGTTGTGTTGTGAAAAGGTAGGGGTGGTATACAGAAGATAGCCCTATTTGGTAAAAGACCAAGTCCATATTACACCAAGAACAGCTAAAATAAGCAAAGAGAAATTACAGACCATCATTACTTTAAGACATGAAGGTCAGTCAGTCCTGAAAATTTCAAGAACTTTGAAAGTTTCTTCAAGTGCAATCGCAAAAAACATCAAGCGCTGATTCTCATGAGGACCGCTACAGGAAAGGAAGACCCAGAGTTACCTCTGCTGCAGAGGATGAGTTCATTAGAGTTACCAGCCTCAGAAATTGCAGCCCAAATAAATGCTTCACAGAGTTCAAGTAACAGACACATCTCAACATCAACTGTTCAGAGGAGACTGCATGAAAGAGGCCTTCATGGTCGAAATACTGCAAAGAAACCACTACTAAAGGACACCAATAAAAAGAAGAGACTTGCTTGGGCCAAGAAACACGAGCAATGAACATTAGACCAGTGGAAATCTGTCATTTGGTCTGTTGAGTCCAAATTTGAGATTTTTGGTTCTAATCGCTGTCTTTATGAGACACAGAGTAGGTGAACAGATGATCTCCGCATGTGCGGTTCTCACCGTGAAGCATGGAGGAGGAGGTGTGATGGTGC
>NC_074671.1:69102191-69124943 GCF_029448725.1 Salvelinus fontinalis | reverse complement strand
TTTACTGATGACACTGTCTGTGATTTATTTACAATTAAAGGCACACTTAACCAGTATGGCTACCACAGCATTCTGCAGCGATACGCCATCCCATCTGGCTTGCTCTTAGTGGGACTATCATTTATTTTCAACAGGACAATGACCCAACACACCTCCAGGCTGTGTTAAGGCTATCTGACCAAGAAGGAGAGTGATGGAGTGCTGCATCAGATGATCTGGCCTCCACAATCACCTGACCTCAACCCATTTGAAATGGTTTGGGATGAGTTGGACCGCAGAGTGAAGGAAAAGCAGCCAACAAGTGCTCAGCATATTTGGAAACTCCTTCAAGACTGTTGGAAAAGAATTCCAGGTGAAGCTGGTTGAGAGAATGCCAAGATTGTGCAAAGCTGTCATCAAGGCAATGGGGGTGGCTACATTGAAGAATCTCAAATATAACATATATTTTGATTTGTTTAACACTTTTTGGTTATTACATGATTCCATAAGTGTTATTTCATAGTTTTGATGTCTTCACTACTTTTCTACAATGTAGAAAATAGTAAAAAATAAAGAAAAAAACCTTGAATGAGAAGGTGTGTCCAAACTTTTGACTGGTACTGTAGATCACATGGAGAATTTAAATATGATTTTTAATATGAATAAAGGCTTGCTAAAGTGACAAAATTCCGCATTTTGACATGTTCCAATGGTCAGCCATGTGTCACTGATAAGGAAGATTTCAACCCACTTAACCCCTGTGAGGTATTTGGGTCTGTGGAACCCATTTTCAATGTTTACTTAAAAATGATACAATTAGTTATTTTTTCAACCTGAGACTCATTGGCCTTGGCTCATTTTCTGTGAAGAACATGTAAAACAATGCATTTTCATTGAGTGCACACTGTGCACCCCCCTACACATTTATATTACATATGTGGTGTTCTGGTCCACTGGACCCGAGGGTAATGAAAGTGTGGAAAAGTGTGTGTGTAGGTGAAAACAAGTAAAAATGAAACCAAAAGGTTTGTTGTGTGCTTTCACTCTGTCTTCCTCCTCCCTGGGCCTGCTGTTTCAACATAGCACCACGAACCTGTCTGTCTCCCTGCCTGTCTGCCTGTCTCCTGCTTTTCTCACACTCTTTACCCTTTGTAGTGTTTGAAACTACACAATGTCTTGCGGGAACCTGCACAATGTTATTACAATACATTATGTTGATACATTATGTTGATACATTGTAAAAAGTCAGTATTTTCCCACACTCTACCCCAGCCTTGGTGCACATTGGGGGAGGGACACAACAAATAAATAGCTTTGCATGTGTGTCTCCTTACCACGTTCAATCAGTATGGCAAAAATAATCTCTGCTCAGAGGGCCTTGGAAAGAGAGAGAAGCTAGTTCCACTTTGGACATCTCGGCATACAATGCATTTGTCATCTAGATGGGGTTGAACCTAGATTGGAACAGAGGGAAGCTCCGTAGAAGACGGCTCTTTCTTGAGGAGCTGGGCAAGGCATTGGTAAGACCTCCAATTCAGAGGAAGCAACATATCCCAAGGACCCCAGCTTCTGCAGCAATCGTGAGGAGGATTCAGGAGGTGGATGCTGGTGCCCCATCCGCCCGACCCACAGAACCAACAACTCCAATAGCGGAACTAAGTGTGAGTGATGTTGTTGCATGTGTGTGTGTCTGACTCTCCTACCTTGGTCTGCTGTAACTATATATGTGAGTGAGTGAGATGTTAGTAAAATTCCTGAACTAAATATTTTCAACATTCCAGATTGCAGCCGGTAGCAACAAGAAGAAGTGCTGTGATCTGTGTGGACCCAAGAAGGACAGGAAGAAACAGTACACATGCATCAAGTGCAAGAATTACATTTGCAACACACACACAGTAAAACTCTGTCCCTCTTGTGGTGTGTAGATCAGCCTTCATTTGTTTTCAAAGGGGCTCATTTATCATTTCCATAAAATACTGTATGTCAAATTTGTCCTTTCAATTTGTTCAGTTCAAAGCAATAAACATCAATAGTGAAAAACAAAAGTGGAACATGGGTGTTTTTTTCTGTACACTACACTCTTAGAACAAAAGGTGCTATCTGGAACCTAAAAGGGTTATTCAGTTAGCCCCATAGGAGAACCATTTGAAGAACCATTTTTGGTTCCAGGTAGAACACTTTAGCTTCCAGGTAGAACCCTATAGGTTCCATGTTGAGCCCTTTCTACAGAGGGTTCTAACCCTAAAGGGTTCTGATGGAACCAAAAAGGGTTCTCTTATGGGGACAGCTGAAGAACCCTTTTGGAACCCTTTTTTATAAGAATGTACACAGGTCCACGGAAGGTCTTCCCTGATTAGCACCTTAAAATACATCTGGAAGTTAATTGCTAGATTACAAACCAGCATTTTCCATAGGAGTCTTTGTTCATATCAAGCTTTGATAGGATTCCTGTATCACAGTTAATGCACTTGTAACGATTGTTCTCCTCCTCATCTGAGGAGGAGCAAGGATCGGACCAAAATGCAGCTGGTGATGAATACATGTTGATTTATTAAACAAGACGAAACACGAAGCACACTTGAATCACTACAAAACACCAAAACGATGTAGACAGACCTGAACATGTGAACTTACATATAACGCAAAGAACGCACACACGAACAGGAACAGACTAAACAAACGAAACAGTCCCGTGTGGTAACAACACTGACACGGAAGACAATCACCCACAAACAAACGGTGTGAACAGCCTACCTTTTTATGGTTCTCAATCAGAGGAAACGTCAAACACCTGTCCCTGATTGAGAACCATATAAGGCTAATTACCAAAGAACCTAAACATAGAAACACATAACATAGACTGCCCACCCAGCTCACGTCCTGACCAACTAAACAAAGCTAAACAAAGGAAAATAAGGTCAGGAACGTGACAGCACTGTAATGATAGTGAACTACCAGCCTCTTATGAGTCACACTGCCGTAATCATCTCTCTTACTGTAGCTAAGTCCCTGCGCTGGGTTTGTGACACTCGAGTGACACTTGATCTTCTTTTCCAATAAGCCTCTACGCTGTGTTCATTCGGAGTCTGTAATCTGTTTGTGTATTGGTGGCAGAAAAATGACAGTTTTGCATATGTCGCTGCCATGGAAATGCCAGCATCCCCAACCAAGTTGCTTTTGACCTTCTTTAGAACCAATCAAGCTCTCCCACTCCTCCAGATTGATAGCAAAGAGTCCGGGGAGTCAAGTCCACCTTTCAGAACCCAGAACAAGTAGTCTCCATTGGTTATAGCCTGCTGCTTTGCTGTCTTCTCAACAGTTCCAGCTAGAAACCCTTAGTTAAAGCCTGCAGTAGAGCGAATGCCTGAGCCTTATATTTCATATCTAAAATATATAGCTCTGGCTGATGCATTATCATGTGGTCATAATGCATTATAATGTAGTTAGAATACATTATCGTGTACTTATCATGTTGGTTCCGTGTGGCTCAGTTGGTAGAGCATGGCGCTTGCAATTCCAGGGTTGTGGGTTCGAATGTGGGGAACAGTATGGGAAAAAAATTATGAAAATGTATGCACTTACTTACTGTAAGTTGCTCTGGAGAAGAGTGTCTGCTAAACGACTAAAATGTAAATGTAAAATAATGCATGATCATGTGGTTATAATACATTATCATTTGGTTATAATGCGTTGTCAGACTTGACATAAGCATGTATGAACCCCCCTATAATGTATTATTACTGTGCCATAATGATCCTGACTAAATAACAGCCATTTTGAGTCTGTGGTTTTTGAATCTCTCTCTCTCTCTTTCCATTCCTGTGCAATCAAGACTTTTAGAAAGTAGAGTGGCATATCGAGGTGTGGAGAAATAACATCAGAGCCAGGCTTTTGAAGCAGAGAAGAGTGGCTGGTCCTGGTTCATTCATTTCATTGATTCTTTGAGGCTACAGCTTAGAGAATTAATAAGATGCGTTTATTAGTGCACCCCTCATAATAAAGATGAAGAAAGCTATTGATTGATCTATTCTCGTCCTCTTCCTTTCCCCTTGTGATCGACAGCCCGTGTTGTTAGCCTGCTCAGTTATTGCCACATCAGTAGCTAGCTCATCACAGCGTTTGTTTATGTGGTGAAAACAAAATGGCCGACTTTCACGTCTTCACCTAGGGACTGACTGCTTTACCTTGCCTGGGGGGACAGGTGAAGGCAATTACTTAATATAGCAGTATTCGTCTGAAAATCGTCTGAAAAAGGTCCATATATTGAGCTAATTTCCTTTCATGTTAGCCTGGGAAAGCTCTGAAAAGACGACTTGCATCGGAGGCAATTTTATCCGTACAATTTCAGTCATATCCCAAGGTTGCTGTCCAACCCAACTGTTCCAACTCAGGGGAACCAGCAACATTGTCCCTTTGAAGGAGGAGGTTGATGGTGGCAAATTAGCCGATTTTTGGTGCTGCCTGCGACAGAGCTTCTGTGTTGGGAATGGCTTTCCGGAACAACACACTCCACTCCACAGTAGCTGAACTGAGGAGTAATCTCAATGTGAGCTGACTGGCTGACAACCTCAACTCTGCTTCACTCTTCACTTACTTACCCCTTTAACCATCAAAGCTGCCTCTCCCACCCTCTTAAATACACGCACGCACGCACGCACACACACACACACGCACACGCACACACACCTGATATTCGATTCAGATGGACAGCCAGTTCGTCAGCATGTCTACACCGACCCTCAACTGGGTTGAACAAAGAAAGCTGTTTGACCCATATAATGTAGCCTCCATTGTAGCCTGTTTGACTCATACATTGTAGCCTGTTTTACCCATACAATGTAGCCTGTTTTACCCATACAATGTAGCCTGTTTGACCCATACAATGTAGCCTGTTTGACCCACACAATGTAGCCTATTTGACCCATACAATGTAGCCTATTTGACCCATACAATGTAGCCTGTTTGACCCATACAATGTAGCCTGTTTGACCCATACAATGTAGCCTGTTTGACCCACACAATGTAGCCTGTTTGACCCATACAATGTAGCCTGTTTGACCCACACAATGTAGCCTGTTTGACCCATACAATGTAGCCTGTTTGACCCATACAATGTAGCTTGTTTGACCCATACAATGTAGCCGTTTGACCCATACAATGTAGCTACTACTTCTTCCGACTAAGGTGATGAAAAGGGGCCCTTAAAGTCATTCTTCCCCCTCAGCAACAGGCATGTCTGTCAGGTGGAAGGGGTTGTTGTGTTGCCCTGCTGTGAAGTGTCTCCAGCCCCACCCACGGTGCTCTCAGCTTTGTCATCAGTTGGTACGTCCAGAGAAACAGAGACTGCTGGTCTGACTCTTGAGTCCCCTCAGGGCTTGATGAAAGAGGCTGTTGCATGGGAAACTTGACAGTATCACCACATATAACAACACCCCGAACACACGGGTTCCTCAGCAGTAGTAACACAATCCAGTTCTAATGAATTAGACATGTTCCATTTTTTGTTGTTGGTGAAAGTGGGTTAAAGTGTGTAGTGAGTTATCAGCATTTCAATGTCAAATGCCCAGTTTGAAGAGCAAGAAGGAATGTTAAAGGAGAGTCCTGTATTCAGCCACCTCTCAGTGAAGACTGAGGCTGGGGATCCATTTCACTCATCAGGCCAAACATGACAGCTGAGCTAAAGAACATTCTGGTCCCTGCCAGACAGACATGGGCCCATCTGTGAACTGAGAATAGACACAGTTTAGCTGGTGTCATCATAACAGTGAACCGCCTGGCTCGGGGAGAGATTCCAGCACACACACACACACACACACACACACACACACACACACACACACACACACACACACACACACACACACACACACACACACACACACACACACACACACACACAGCACACACACACACACACACACACACACACACACACACACACACACACACACACACACACACACACACACACACACACACACACACAGCACACACACACACACACACACACACACACACACACACACACACACACACACACACACACACACGGGGGGGGGGACACATGCATGCACACATGGACGTGCGGACAGATCGTGTGCACACACACATTGAGTGTATGTTCTGTGGCATACTGTAACCTACAGTCTGTTAGTCTTAGTTCTGAAGTGTGTGTGACGTTAGGGCTGTTAGATGTAGATTAGTATCACAAACCTTTACCAACACCTCAGGGATTGGCCTTCTGTGGTCCAAAGTCAGACCCGCAAATGGTGGTTAGAATCAGACACACAGACCAACTGTGTGTGTGTCGGCACATCTACACCCTTTTTCCTTTCCCCAAATTGAGTTATGAAAATTTGATCAGGATGTTAATGCATAAAAAAAGTCTTTGGGCACGCCCTCACTGTACCCCCAAAGCACTCTGGGTAATGGGGATGCTTCCATTTGTGCTCTGAACGTGAGGAGGGGCGGGGTTGTGGAGAGACAAACTCTCTGTCTATCTCTTACTTTCTTTCCTCCTCTCTTTCTCTCTCTCTATCTCTCTGTCTCTGTCTTAGTCTCTGTCTCTCTCTCTCATTTTCTTTCGTTCTTCCATTATCTCTCTACTGTGTCTCTGTGTCTCTGTGTCTGTCTGTCTGTCTGTCTGTCTGTCTGTCTGTCTGTCTGTCTGTCTCTCTCTCTCTCTCTCTCTCTCTCTCTCTCTCTCTCTCTCTCTTTCTTTCTTTCTCTCTTTCTTTCTCTCTCTTTCAGCTACAGGTTACTGTCCCAGTGACTCACCAAGACTTCTAGTCTGGTTGAACCAGACTGAACAATGCACTCTCCATTGTGGACAAAGTTTCAGGCTGCTTAACCAGGCTACCCACTCGCTACCTGCAACTTTGCTTTTGTCTCCAAGACAAAGGCCTTGTTATCACCAGTAGCGTGACGTACAATACAGGCTATTCAAAAGTGGCGGGTGCTTATTAAACCTGAATGTTTGTGATTGAACAATACCCACTATCACCAGTATACTTTATGTATCCTTAGAAATGTCGGAACAATAGCAGAATATGATTGGGAAATAATTGCCCTTGCAGGTCCCCTCTCTGTGTCTCATCCTTGTACTTTGAACATTTTAATATCCAGTCTGAGCAGAATAATTAATAATAATTATTGTTCTGAATGCCAAAGTGGGGGCATCTTTCGGAGGAGGGGGGCATCTAATAAGTGGTGGGGTCAGATGAGTGTTTCTCGGCGGCTGATCCCCGTGTTGCAGGATGATGATGACATGATTCGCCACTAGATGGCAGCATTGTAACATCAGTTTAGAGCCTGGACGCTGTAACAAGTTGGCTTCACACTGTTCTAGTAAGAACACAGACAATATGAGGAGGGGATGTGTGGCTTTTCATAATCAGCATGTCTTATGAATACTAGTTTGGTGTACTCTTCCTCTTGGACAGCCAAGTGGTTGTCTATTGACAATAACACACAGTGCTTCAGTTCAGTGTCTATATAATCCTGTCTCTCTCTCTCTCTCTCTCGCTCTCTCGCTCTCTCGCTCTTTCGCTCTCTCTCAATTTAATTCATTTTAAGAGGCTTTATTGGCATTGGAAACAAAGCGAAATAAACAATACAAAATTAACAGTAAACATCTCTCTCTCTCTTTCTTTCTCTCTCCTCCTCTCTTTTCTGTCTCTTCTTTCTCTCTATCCAGTCCAGTGTGTTTCGGTATAGGTACATCTTCTTCTGGCTTCCTCTCCATCCTGCACTGGCACAACAATCTGCACACAACAGACTTAGAGCTGCGGTGCCCAGTGGAGTAGCCCCCAATTCAGCTCCTAATGGTTGATCTTTCTGCAAGAGGGACTGTTTAGCTTCCCTAATTAGAGAGCAAATGCTAAGTACCCGCCCCGGGTCCCTGAGTGGACTTAACAAACAGGCACCTCATTAAAAACAGGGGTTGGCTTTTAATTGTGTGGGGGCCATCAACCTCCCCTCGCTCCTCGCTCCCCCGGGATGGCGCCAATCATGAGAGAGAGAGGGGAAGGGAGGGAGAGAGAGCAAGCGAGAGTGAGGGCGAGGAAGAGAAACGAAGGGAGAGAGACAGAGAGTTCCACACCATAAAAAAAATCCCAAAAAGGGGACTGACTCAGAGGAGGAGGAGGTGGGTGGAGGAGTGTGGAGACTGAAGAGTGGACGAATGCAACTCCACTGGGCTTCACCACTGATGCAGCCACATCCACAGCATCCAGCCATGCTTTTACAGTCACAAGTAGAAAAGTATTCCCATTGATTTTGACCGTGCTCCAACATTGCACACTGGGAGCAGAATCACTAAGTGTGGTACTGCTAAACGGTGACGTCAGATGTACTTAGTCACTGTGTGATGGTAGTGTAGCCCTGGGAAATCATGTCATGAAGTGTGTTACTCTGACCTGACCTCCCAGAGAGACTTTCACAGTGTTATTGGAGCCTCTTACCAGACCTCCTAGAGAGACTTTCACAGTGTTAGTGGAGCCTCTTACCAGACCTCCCAGAGAGACTTTCACAGTGTTAGTGGAGCCTCTTACCAGACCTCCCAGAGAGACTTTCACAGTGTTAGTGGAGCCTCTTACCTGACCTCCCAGAGAGACTTTCACAGTGTTAGTGGAGCCTCTTACCAGACCTCCCAGAGAGACTTTCACAGTGTTAGTGGAGCCTCTGACCTCCCAGTGAAAGTGGACTCTACGGCAGTCTAACAATCAGTCCAGGGTGAATCTACTGTATCTGGGAACCCCAGGTGGGCCTAGGAAACCTGCTGGGACAGGCTGTGAAGACAGCTGATCGTCTGCAATTAAATTAGCCTACTTTGGGGGCAATTGCAATTTTTCAGAAGTTGTGATATTGGGATAAAGTCCGAGGAGGTGTGGTATATTTAAGCAATAAGGCCGGAGGAGGTGTGGTATATGGCCAATATACCACGGCTAAGGGCTGTTCTCACGCACGACGCAACGTGGAGTGCCTGGACACAGCCCTTAGCCGTGGTATATTGGCCATGTACCACAAACCCCCGAGGTGCCTCATTGCTATTATAAACTGACTACCAATGTAATTAGAGCAGTAAAACTAAATGTTTTGTCATCCCCGTGGTATACGGTCTGATATATCACAACTGTCAGCCAATCAGCAATCAGGGATCGAACCACACAGTTTATAATGGCCATTATACAACGGCTAAGGGCTGTTCTTATGCGTGATGGAAGCGCAGTGCCTGGATACAGCCCTTAGCAGTGGTATATTGGCCCGATACCACCAACCCCAGAGGTGCCTTATTGCTATTATAAACTGGTTTCCAACACAAATAGAACAGTTAACAAGTAGTTTGCACCATACAGTTATATATTGTCTGATATACACATGATGGAAGGCTGTTTCAGCCAATCAGCATCCAGGAACAAAACTACTCGGTTTCTAATTTGAGTTTGCGCACTACCATCACACGTGGCTTTGTTAGAGAGAGGTAGAGTGAGTGGAGAGTGTGTGTGTGTGTGTGTGTGTGTGTGTGTGTGTGTACGCCCACCTGTGTGAATGAGCACCAGTTGTGTATGAATCAGTTGTGTATGAATCAGTTGTGTATGAATCAGTTGTGTATGAATCAGTTGTGTATGAATCAGTTATGTATGAATCAGTGGTGTATGAATCAGTGGTGTATGAATCAGTGGTGTATGAATCAGTGGTGTATGAATCAGTGGTGTATGAATCAGTGGTGTATGAATCAGTTGTGTATGAATCAGTTGTGTATGAATCAGTTATGTATGAATCAGTTGTGTATGAATCAGTTGTGTATGAATCAGTTGTGTATGAATCCGTTGTGTATGAATCAGTTGTGTATGAATCAGTTGTGTATGAATCAGTTGTGTATGAATCAGTTGTGTATGAATCAGTGGTGTATGAATCAGTGGTGTATGAATCAGTTGTGTATGAATCAGTTGTGTATGAATCAGTGGTGTATGAATCAGTTGTGTATGAATCAGTTGTGTATCAATCAGTTGTGTATGAATCAGTTGTGTATGAATCAGTTGTGTATGCTCTGTCAAGGTCTGACCCTTCGACCCCTCCTCTCTCCATCTCACCCGAAGCTTGAATCTTTAAAGTGCAGATGGGAGCTGACAGTGGTTATTTCTCATCATGGCGCGGCAGGTTTATGTGTCACAAGAGCTCAATACACATTTGATAGAAGTGTATGGAGCCATTATGAATCCTAACACCCCTGGAAAGGCGAGCGGCCAGCTATCCGGGGACCTGCCAATACTGTCATGTTTTATACTCGTCCCGCCCTGGATGGGCTGGATCCACAGCTCTCAGTGGTGTGTGTGTCCCTGTGTGTGTGTGGTGTGTGTGTGCATGTGTGTGTGTGGTGTGTGCGTGTGCGTGTGTGTGTGTGTGGTGTGTGTGTCCCTGTGTGTGTGCATGTGATTGTGGGGTGTGTGCGTGTGTCTGACAAGTGTGAGACCACAGAGCAACGAACAGGGCTCAGAACGGGCACAACCCTGCTAGCACATCATGGAGCTATGAACCAGTAGGCCTGTCTGTCTGTGTCTGAATATCAGTTGCATCACTTCTGTTGAAACTGTATGTATCACCTTATACACCAACACATTAACACAAACACATTGCCTTTTTGCATCAGTTAGCGGACTTCATTAGTAGTTCATTCAAGGTGTAGGTAAAGCACGGACAAACCACGATCATGTCTGTTCCTATCAGAAATTATTATGTGGCTGTCAGCTTATGGTAAATAGCCACCATAAACCTATAGATCTTATGCAAACAACATCCATATTTTTCAAGTTAAGATGAGTCAACCTGTTATTCCATCTCAAACTAATGATTCACTGCCTGCTGCGCTAGAGTCTGGAAACCACAACGGTAAATATATCCAATCCAGTGGAGGCTGCTGTGGGAGGACGGCTCATAATAAAGGCTGGAACCGAGTACAATGGCTGGAATGGAGTGTATTAAATGGTATCAAACACGTGTTTGATATCATGTTTGATACCATTCCATTTACTCCATTCCAGACAATATTTTGAGCCGTCCTCCCCTCAGCAGCCTCCAGTGATCTCTGCATTTAAAAGTAACTAATTAATCTCAGCCCCAGAGGCATCACTGGATTGATGTTGTAATTACTATGACAAATATAAAAACATCGTCATATGTCAACACATTTCAACAAGCAAAATATTTAGTCAGTTAAGTGGACCGGTAAAACAACATTACATCTTCACCGGAATGTTCTGAATGTTTAATTGACTGGATAATTCGATCTATTAATGACTCACTGGAGAAGTGAGTAAAAAATGTATTGTCACGACTTCCACCGAAGTCGGTTCCTCTCCTTGTTCGGGCGGCGTTTGGTGGTCGGCGGTCGGTGTCACCAGTCTTCTAGCCATCGTCGATCCACTTTTCATTTGTTTTGTCTTGTTTTCCCACACACCTGGTTTTCATTTCCCTCATTAATCGTTGTGTATTTAACCCTCTGTTCCCCCCATGTCTTTGTGTGGAATTGTTTGTTGTAAGTGCTTGAGCACAGGTTGACTGGTGCGCGTCGGGTTTTGTACCCATGTTGGTCATTTCTTCATGCCGTTGGTTTTGAAATTAAACTGCTCCGGCTATTACCTAGTTCTGCTCTCCTGCGTCTGACTTCCCTGCCCCCAGTTACGCACCCCTTACATGTATAATCTAGAATATTGAAGAAGTTGTCCAAGGAGAGACACCTTCATGTGTAGGCTTTGTGTCTGAAGTGGTGTGGACTTCCATAACCTTATCCCAAGACTAATCGCTAATTAGACAGACGTCAAATAAAAAATCAAATCAAACTTTATTTGTCACATGCGACGAATACAACAAGTGTAGACTTTGCCATGAAATGCTTACTTACAAGTCCTTAACCAACAGATCAGTTCAAGAAGAAGAAAATATTTACGAAGTAGACTAAATTAAAAAGTAATAGTAAAAAGTAACACAATAAGAATAAAAATAACGAGGCTATATACAGGGGGCACCTGTACCGAGTCAGTGTGCGGGGGTACAGGTTAGTTGAAGTAATCTGTACATGTAGGTGGGGTGACGTGACTATCCATAGATAACAAACAAACAGCGAGTAGCAGCAGTGTACAAAAGGAAGGGGGGGGTCAATGTAAATTGTCCGGTGGCAATTTGATGAATTGTTCAGCAGTCTAATGGCTTGGGGGTAGAAGCTGTTAAGGAGCCTTTTGGTCCTAGACTTCTTGCTCCGGTACCGCTTGCCGTGAGGTAGAAGAGAAAACAGTCTAGAACTTGGGTGACGAGTCTCTGACAACTTTATGGGCTTTCCTCTGACACCGCCTATTATATAGGTCCTGGATGGCAGGAAGCTTGGCCCCAGTGATGTACTGGGCCATACTCACAACCCTCTGTAGCGCCTTACGGTCGGATGCCGAGCAGTTGCCATACCAGGCGGTGATGCAACCGGTCAGGTTTCTCTCGACGATGCAGCTGTAGAACCTTTTGAGGATATGGGGAGAAGCCAATTTTTTTCAGTCTCCTGAGAGGGAGAAGGTTTTGTCGTGCCCTCTTCACGACTGTCTTGGTATGTTTGGATTATGTTAATTGGGGCCTGTTTGGCCCACCTTTTCCTGAAGTCCCCGATTGTCACGTTCATTATAAGGAGGTGACCAAAGTGCAGAGGGATGTGAATACATCTTCTTCAATGCCAACGAAGAACAATAAACAAACTAATTCAAAATAACAAAACAAACGTGAAGCTAAATATAACGAGTGCAGACATGCAACATCACATAGACAATAACCCACAAACCAAACTGGAAAATGGAAACCTAAATAGGATCCCCAATCAGAGACAACGATAAACAGTTGCCTCTGATTGGGAACCTATCTAGGCCACCATAGACCTACATAATGCCTAGAGTACACACACACACCTAGACATACCAAAACCCTAGACAAGACAAAAACACACATACCACCCTCGTCACACCCTGACCTAACCAAAATAATAAAGAAAACAAAGATAACTAAGGTCAGGGCGTGACACCGATCAACTCCTTTGTCTTGCTCACATTGAGGGAGAGGTTGTTGTCCTGCCACCACACTGCCAGGTCTCTGACCTCCTCCCTATAGACTGTCTCATAGTTGTCTGTGATCAGGCACTGTTGTGTTGTCAGCAAACGTAATGATGTTGTTGGAGTTGTGTTTGGCCACGCAGCTGTGGGTGAACAGGGAATACAGGAGGGGACTAAGTACACACCCCCGAGGGGCCCCAGTGTTAAGGATCAGCGTGGCAGACGTGTTGTTGCCTACTCTTACCACCTGGGGGCGGCCCGTCACGAAGTCCAGGATCCAGTTGCAGAGAGAGGTGTTTAGTCCCAGGGTCCTTAGCTTAGTGATGCGCGTCGTGGGCACTATGGTGTTGAACACTGAGCTGTAGTCAATGAACAGCATTCTCACATAGGTGTTCCTGTTGTCCAGGTGAGAAAAGGCAGTATGGAGTACGATTGAGATTGTGGCATCTGTGGATCTGTTGGGGCAGTATGCGAATTGGAGTGGGTCTAGGGTGTCCGGGAGGATGCTGTTGATGTGAGCCATAACCAGCCTTTCAAAGCACTTCATGGCTACCGACGTGATTGCCACGGGGCAATGTCTGGTGCATGAGATAAACAATGTATTTCATACAATCCAAAGGAATTTAGGGAAATAGGCAGATGAATAGGAATATTTACCATGTGAATAAGTGAATGATATGACTGAGTCGTGCTGGTTTGTATAGTGTTATTCATGTGGCTATACGAGCATATTAGATCATGGCTAAACTGAAGGTATGACTTGCCTGACACTAGGGTGACTTGTAACCCCATTAAAGCATTTACAATTGTATGAATGACCCTGGATGACACCGGATACATTAACCTATAAACAGACACACAAATGTACTCATTCACATGCACAGGCACGCACGCACACACACATACACACTTCTCACCACCCTGCATCAAAAACAAATGATCTCTCCACAATGCAATGCCCGAGGACAGTGCACAATCCAGCTCCACACATCCAGGCTCAGCTGTGATATTTCCTTGCTAGTACACATGAATAGATTCCTCTTTGATACATGTGTTGTCTATGTCTAGTCCCTTTCCTCTCAAACAGCCCACCGATATGTAATATCCTCTGTCTGTGTGAGTCACCACCGCCTAGCGAAGCACAGCGCTCCTCTTCCCCTCGTCTTTCCTTCCTGTTTGGCTGCAGGTACATTGAAGTGCCTTAAATTTTCATTAGGGCCACGTCAGTGTTTTCACCCATCGGGGGGCTGACTAACGACTGGCGGATGTGGCGGTGGCGCCGGCCATGACGAGGGATCCGTCATGCTTTAGAAGGGCGATTTCTAGACGGCGGTTAAGTCAGCCTGAATAGAGGCCTCTTGTTTATCCTCTTGAAGGCCGCTATTGATCTGAGAGTGGCTGGGAATCACGAGAGACGTGGGGGAAATCGTAAGGTGAAGCATTGTGTGGCTGGAGGCTAGAGGATGGAGGCCCTTGAAGAGAGAGCCCCCCCATGTTTGGTTCCCTGTCGTGCGGCCCGGGCTAAATGTGCTTGACCTCCAGCGTGAGAGCCTTCTCATCCTCTCATCTCTAACAAGCTCTCCTCCGCCATCTTACTGCTCATTATGAGCCACTATATGGATTAAGATTACAAGAAAATCCAACCAGTGGCGGATCACTAAGGGCACTGTTGAGTATAACGATACTGTGATGTTATGCCTGCGGGTCTACTGTATGAATGAGCATGAATCAGACCTGGGTGGAATATAGTATGTAATTGAAATAGTTGAAATAGAGTGTGGTTGACCTAGCTAAGCAGTCACAATAGAACCAATGGAACAGTCCTCAACAGTGCAAAACATTGCATTCCCACCAAGTTAAATCAAGTACACCTGTTCCTTAGATAGTTGACATGTGTATTTGAACTCAGGTTTGGTATGAATTGTAAACAATCCCCGCTAGAACATGAACATGACCCCTGCTATAATAACCCCACACAACCAGTCCACCTCTCCCTCCTTCCTTATTTTCTGACCCCATGACCCCTGCTATAATAACCCCATACCCCTCCAGAAGTGATGAGTGATCCAGAGACAAGGCTCCCTCTGTGTCCATCCACCCCTCCAGAGTGATGAATGATCCAGAGACAAGGCTCCCTCTGTGTTCCATCCACCCCTCCAGAAGTGATGAATGATCCAGAGACAAGGCTTCCTCTGTGTTCCATCCACCCCTCCAGAAGTGATGAATGATCCAGAGACAAGGCTCCCTCTGTGTTCCATCCACCCCTCCAGAAGTGATGAATGATCCAGAGACAAGGCTCCCTCTGTGTCCATCCACCCCTCCAGAAGTGATGAATGATCCAGAGACAAGGCTTCCTCTGTGTCCATCCACCCCTCCAGAAGTGATGAACGATCCAGAGACAAGGCTTCCTCTGTGTCCATCCACCCCTCCAGAAGTGATGAGTGATCCAGAGACGAGGCCCACTGACCCGGCATAAGTGTTTTACCAGCATGGGTATGCACTGACACATCCCCCCACATCACAACTGTCTGGCTCAGGCGCTGTCTATGTCTGCAGTTGTAATCTAACCCCTTACTGTGACTTTTCATGCTGAGCGACTGGGGAACTATAAAGGTATTGTTCCTGGATCGAAATTAGAAAGCAGGAAATCAGTTGATCAGATGAACAAACAAAAAATATATTTGGTCACATATGAAGCGTTAGTGTGTAATATGTGGTCCCTATTTATACAGTACCAGTCAAAAGTTTGCACACATCTACTCATTCCAGGGTTTTCTATATTTTTACTATTTTCGACATTGTAGAATAATAGTGAAGACATCAACACTATGATATAACAATGCCAAGAGTGTGTAAAGCTGTCATCAAGGCAAAGGGTGGCTACTTTGAAGAATCTAAAATCTAAAATATCTTTTTTATTTGTTTAATACTTTTTGGTTACTACATGATTCCATATGTGTTATTTCATAGTTTTGATGTCTTTGCTATTATTCTACAATGTAGAAAACAGTAAAAAATAAATGAGTAGGTGTTTCCAAACTTTTGACTGGTACTGTATAAATATTAGGACAAGCAATGTCGGAGTGGCATTGACTAAAATACAGTAGAATAGAATACAGTATACACATATGAAATGAATAACACAACATGTAAACATTATTAAAGTGACCAGTGATTCCATGTCTATACAGCCCGACAGCCCGACAGCCTCTAAGGTGCAGGGCTGAGTAACCGGGTGGTAGCCAGCTGGTGGTGGTTATTTAACAGTCTGATGGCCTTGAGATAGAAGCTGTTTTTCAGTCTCTCGGTCCCAGCTTTGATGCACCTGTACTGACCTCGCCTTCTGGATGGTAAATGGGGTGAACAGGCCTTGGCTCGAGTGGCTGATGTCCTTGATGATCTTTTTGGCCTTCCTATGACATGGGTGCTGTACAGTTGAAGTCGGAAGTTTACATACACCTTAGCCAAATACATTTATACTCAGTGTCACAGTTCCTGACATTTAACCCTAGTAAAAATTCCCTGTCTTAGGTCAGTTAGGATCACCACTTTATTTTAAGAATGTAAAATGTCAATAATAGTAGAGAGAATGATTTCTTTCAGCTTTTATTTCTTTCATCACATTCCCAGTGGGTCAGAAGTTTACATACACTCAATTAGTATTTGGTAGCATTGCCTTTAAATCGTAACTTGGGTCAAACATTTTGGGTAGCCTTCCACAAGCTTCCCACAATAAGTTGGGTGAATTTTGGCCCATTCCTCCTGACAGAGCTGGTGTAACTGAGTCAGGTTTGTAGGCCTCCTTGCTCGCACACGCTTTTTCAGTTCTGCCCACACATTTTCTATGGGATTGAGGTCAGGGCTTTGTGATGGCCACTCCAATACTTTGACTTTGTTGTCCTTAAGCCATTTTGCCACAACTTTGGAAGTATGCTTGGGGTCATTGTCCATTTGGAAGACTCATTTGCAACCAAGCTTTAACTTCCTGACTGATGTCTTGAGATGTTGCTTCAATATATCCATATACTTTCCATTCCTCATGATGCCATCTATTTTGTGAAGCGCACCAGTCCCTCCTGCAGCAAAGCAACCCCACAACATGATGCTGCCACCCCTGTACTTCACGGTTGGGATGGTGTGCTTCGGCTTGCAAGCCTCCTCCTTTTTCCTCCAAACATAACAATGGTTATTATGGCCAAACAGTTCTATTTCTGTTTCATCAGACCAGAGGACATTTCTCCAAAAAGTACAATCTTTGTCCCCATGTGCAGTTGCAAACCGTAGTCTGTCTTTTTTATGGTGGTTTTGGAGCAGTGGCGTCTTCCTTGCTGAGCGGCCTTTCAGGTTATGTCGATATAGGACTGGTTTTACTGTGGATATAGATACTTTGTACCTGTTTCCTCCAGCATCTTCACAAGGTCCTTTGCTGTTGTTCTGGGATTGATTTGCACTTTTCGCACCAAAGTACGTTCATCTCTAGGAGACAGAACGCGTCTCCTTTCTGAGCGGTATGACAGCTGTGTGGCCCCATGGTGTTTATACTTGCGTACTATTGTTTGTACAGATTAACGTTGTACCTTCAGGCATTTGGAAATTGCTCCCAAGGATGAACCAGTCTACATTATTTTTTTTCTGAGGTCTTGGCTGATGATGTAAATTAGCCTATCAGAAGCTTCTAAAGCCATGACATAATTTTCTGGAATTTTCCAAGCTGTTTAAAGGCACAGTCAACTTAGTGTATGTAAACTTCTGACCCACTGGAATTGTGATACAGTGAATTATAAGTGAAATAATCTGTTTGTAAACAATTGTTGGAAAAATTACTTGTGTCATGCACAAAGTAGATGTCCTAACCGACATGCCAAAACTATAGTTTGTTAACAAGAAATTAGTGGAGTCGTTGAAAAACGAGTTTTAATGACTCCAATCTAAGTGTATGTAAACTTCCAACTTCAGCTGTGGTGTCCTGGAGGGCAGGCAATGTGCCCCCAGTGATGCGTTGGGCAGACCGCACACCCTCTGGAGAGCCCTGCAGTTGTGGGCGGTGCAGTTGCCGAACCAGGCGGCGATACAGCCCGACAGGATGCTCTCAACTGTGCATCTGTAAAAGTTTGTGAGGGTCTTGGGTGCCAAGCCAAATTTCTTCAGCCTCCTGAGGTTGAAGAGGTGCTGTTGCGCCTTCTTCACCACACTGTCTGTGTGGGTGGACCATTTCAGATTGTCAGTGATGTGTACGCCGAGGAACTTGAAGGTTCCTTCTCCACTGCTGTCCCGTCGATGTGGATTGGGGGATGCTTCCTCTGCTGCTTCCTCTGCTGTTTCCTGAAGTCCACGATCAGACCTTCGTTTTGTTGAAGTTGAGGGATAGGTTAGTTTCCTGGCACGACTCTGCCAGGGCCCTCACCTCCTCCCTGTAGGCTGTCTCGTCATTGTTGGGAATCAGGCCTACTACTATTGTGTCGTCTGCAAACCTGATGATTGAGTTGGAGGCCTGCGTTGCCACGCAGTCATAGGTGAACAGGGAGTACAGGAGGGGGCTGAGCAAGCACCCTTGTGGGCCCCCTGTGTTCTCAACCGGCGGTGTCTTGGAGCAGCCTCTGGGATAAGTTCAATGCCCTGGGGGGTGAGAAAAAAGGATCTAATTCGGGAAAGTCGTATTCCTGGTCGTAATGCTGGTGACTTAAACATTCTGGGCTAATAATGTAAGAAATAACACACAAAACAAAATTCTGCAGAGCTGCCATGTCTGTCGGTGCCATCTTGCTGTTACTAAAGGGCAACCAAAAGATGCTCTAACAACAAAGTTAGAACCATGGTAATTACAGTAGGGCTGATATCTCTGGTCATCCCATGAGAGAGAGTTCGAGAGGATGTTGTACACAGACATGTCTTTCTGAAAACAACACCACAAACAAGCAAACAACCATGATGTTACACACACACACACACACACACACACACACACACACACACACACACACACACACACACACACACACACACACACACACACACACACACACACACACACACACACACACACACACACACACACACACACACACACATAGTACATAACCAATAGCAGCTAGTCTCCTGTCAACTCCTGTCATTGGCTGGGAGTGGGTCTCATCTCCTTTCTACTCTGTTTCTATGTGCATCAGTATTGCCGACGGCGTGTTAGTCACCGAGGAGGCTGTATCCTACAGTGATCTGTGTGTCAGCTTCATTTCCATGTGTGACAATGCGGCGAGTGCCGAGCATGTCCCTGGACACCTGCACGGCCACGGACGCTGAGCTGGTAGCAAGTACACAGCATACTGATCAGCGCCCTGACGGTGGCTCTGCCATACCCAGGAACAACCAATGGAGAACAAGGAGATATCATAGTATTGCACAGGCTATGATTAGTAGCCTGAGTGCCAGTCTGTTTGTGCCATCATGCCATCTCCCTGTGACTCATTGTCATGCCTAACAGAGGTTTGACAATGACAGCGATGGAGTTGAGCACCAACAGATCTGGAACCAGGCTAATGGTTGGGCCCAGTTGTTCCTGGGCAGGTCACATGGTAAGGGAGAAACTTCTAGTTCTAGCGAGGATCTGACTCACAGGATACAGGTCAAGTAACAGGTCAAATGACCAGTGTTGGATACCTATACCCATTTGTTTGTTTTTCTCAATTGAAAAACAGAAAGACAGGTTGTTTCACTATGTTATCTGTGGTGTGAATGACCCATATCATCCTAGTTACATGGTGCTGGAGTTTTATCATTTGCTCCCGAGTGGTGCAGCAGTCTAAGGCACTGCATCTCAGTGCAACAGGTGTCACTACAGTCCCTGGTTCGAATCCAGGCTGTTTCACATCCGGCTGTGATTGGGAGTCCCATAGTGCAGTGCAGAACTGGTCCAGCGTCGTCTGGGTTTGACCACGGTTGGCCGTCATTGTAAATAAGAACTTGTTCTTAACTGACTTGCCTAGTTAAATAAATCAAAATCATTATTATGATAGTGTTTCTGTAGCCTACTCAGACATTCATATTCAGGGGATAGAGGATACTCCTGCACTACTTGTGATTTCAGGTCCACTCAACCAAACTATACTGTCTTCCATATCTACTCTCAAGGCTTTTAGTTTTCAGACTCCAAACTGTAAATATTCTCCCCAATATATTCTATTCCCTTGAAAAGTAAAACTCTGGATTCAGTGAAGATCTTTTATTTAAGGTCTCAGTGCTGGATGTGAACTCGGACACCGTGGAGTCACCACCAGCTACTGTGGAAACCCTATCAAACGGTGAGGTTGTGACTGGCATTTTTGGCATTTAGCTTTCATTGTTTACCTCTCACTTGATATGTTGTCAGTTGAAGCTTTGAAGTTCACACAACCGCGCCATCTTGTCTTCCTCCTGCAACAGACAGGCTTGGTTAGGCAGAAGGAATTATGGGTAATATATCCCACACACGAGTACAAATATTTCAATTGTATAAACAGGGAGAGAAAACACTGAATTTTGGATGGAGTCAGTCACAAATTACCATGCTTGGTATACACCTCCATTTTTCCTTGGCCAAGGAGAGACCCAAATAGGGCACTGCATATATATTTGCCTGAGGGAAACATGAATTTTTAATAATAGACCATGTGTGTAGAGAGACTGACACACACACCTGGTCTCTGGAGTTACAGGAGGCTTCCCTGACATTGACTAAGGATAAACCAATCCAACACACATATACACACGCACGCGCACACACGCACACACATACACAAAACGTATGGATAATAATCCCCCCATCATTGACAGTGTCAGTTAGCAGGTATTTGGACGGGGTTCTCCAGCATTCTGCTCTATTTCCAGTAAGCTTTCCTCCCGTTGTGGGTGCTGGTACTGTTTATATTTAGTGCAGGAACTCCACAATACATTTTGAGCTAGTATTCTGTAAGAGAAACAGGAACTCAAGCAGTACACAGTGTGGAAAATGATCGATCACATCTCGATCTTTCCCTAACCCTTTGGAATGATACATTTTAAGAAAAAGACGACTCTTTACATGCAACTAGTAAAGAATGTGTTGCATTTACGCTTTCCTGTCAAGTCTTCATCAAAAACCACAACACAACGACCAGAGAAGGCTACATTTTAACCATGATTCTTTTATCCTCTGACCACACTGAGAAACGGAACACAATTTCATTCTTCTGATTTATTTTTCATTCCGTTTTAATTAGCGATGGCCCGGACCGACATTTTCCTGGTGCGTTCAGCCGTTGTCTTTTGTCTTGCCGAGCTCATTTCTAGGGGCATGCTAATGAGCCTCAAATGATATGCCGGTTTAATTATCATAACAAAAACCCTCTAATCTTACCCAATTCCCCTGTTACGTGGGAAGTGGTGCAATTAAGCTCAGTGGAGAATCTTCCCTTGCATTCATAATTCCAGGAAATATCTCTAGAGGGAAAATAAATCACATATTAGACCTGGAGTGAAATATTACGCTGAATGATACGTGACTGCTGTGTTGTTGTATGAATATCGTGTCTTATATCGAAGGCATGTCAATTTAATTCTGCAATTTTTTAAATTCTCTCCTGCGATATGCCAATTGTCAACAAGATAATCAATTTAAACAACCTCATTACACCCTTTTTTGATTTTCAGTTCTTATGAAGACTAAACCAGAGACAGGGTTTGAAATTGCATTTTTCTAAACCCTCTTTTTTGTCCCATGCAATAATTTACAGTAATTTAGAAAGAACTGAAACAAACCGAGCTCAGAGTGCTAAAGGTGTTTATGTCTTTGTTACTCCTCTCTCCCTCTCTCCACTCCTCCTCCCTCTCTCCATTCTTCCTCCCTCTCTCCATTCTTCCTACAGCTGATTGCCTTCGATCAGGACTGCTGAGGGCGACTCGAGGCCCAGACTCCTGCTCTTGATTGGCCAGTGATTACATCTCACTCCAGGGCCTTGGCTCTGGCCCGCTCTCGGCATCCCAGGACTCCAATGACTTCCCCGATCCCCTACCCGCCTAGCCCCCATCCACCCCGCCCACCCCGGCTGCAGCCGGCACCCTGATGACCCCCCGCTGGATCGCTGATGGCTCTGCTGCCACCCCGCCGCCCCCCTGCCGTCATCCTCTTCGTCTTCAACATCCTGGAGCTGGGAGAGGTCGGGGAGGATGGTGTGTGGAATAGGGCTGACTGTTTATGTACCAGTGTTTACATGCTGGGTTCTGTAGACATGGGTGTGACCGGGATGCTCTGGTCTTGATTATGTCAAATATAAAGACATGGAAGAAGGGAGACTGCTGTGAAGATGGACAGTGAAAGTGAAGATTGAAATAAATGTGTTATTCACAAGAGATGTGGATAGCAGGCTACGTTTGGATAGTTTTCCCACTGAAATATGTAGAGTTAAGCAATTAGATGATTTGAAATGTCAAGTAATTAAAATGTCTTCCTCTAGGAATTTGAGAGCCGCTCCATATCCCGACACTGTAGCATTTTCTGTTCCACATCAAGTAGTAGGGCTGACACACAAACTATTGTGCTATTGTGGCTTTAACACTTCATTTGTTGGGGAGAGCTGTTGTTTATGCTCTGTTCTGTGTTGGACTGTGATGCTATGCATTTCATAGACTCCTGGTATAGTATGTCTGCACCCTAACACGAGGCCATTGTGTTCCAGAA
>NC_074671.1:69078415-69101691 GCF_029448725.1 Salvelinus fontinalis | reverse complement strand
TTTGCTGGTGACACTGTCTGTGATTTATTTACAATTAAAGGCACACTTAACCAGTATGGCTACCACAGCATTCTGCAGCAATACGCCATCCCTTCTGGCTTGCTCTTAGTGGGACTATCATTTGTTTTTCAACAGGACAATGACCCAACACACCTCCAGGCTGTGTTAAGGCTATCTGACCAAGAAGGAGAGTGATGGAGTGCTGCATCAGATGATCTGGCCTCCACAATCACCCGACCTAAACCCATTTGAAATGGTTTGGGATGAGTTGGACCGCAGAGTGAAGGAAAAGCAGCCAACAAGTGCTCAGCATATTTGGAAACTCCTTCAAGACTGTTGGAAAAGAATTCCAGGTGAAGCTGGTTGAGAGAATGCCAAAAGTGTGCAAAGCTGTCATCAAGGCAATGGGGATGGCTACATTGAAGAATCTCAAATATAAAATATATTTTGATTTGTTTAACACTTTTTGGTTATTACATGATTCCATAAGTGTTATTTCATAGTTTTGATGTCTTCACTACTTTTCTACAATGTAGAAAATAGTAAAAAATAAAGAAAAAACCCTTGAATGAGAAGGTGTGTCCAAACTTTTGACTGGTACTGTAGATCACATGGAGAATTTAAATATGATTTTTAATATGAATAAAGGCTTGCTAAAGTGACAAAATTCAGCATTTTGACATGTTCCAAAGGTCAACCATGTGTCACTGATAAGGAAGATTTCAACCCACTTAACCCCTGTGAGGTGTTTGTGTCTGTGGGACCCATTTTCAATGTTTACTTAAAAATGATACAATTAGTTATTTTTTCAACCTGAGACTCATTGGCCTTGGCTCATTTTCTGTGAAGAACATGTTAAAACAATGCATTTTCATTGAGTGCACACTGTGCATCCCCCTACACATTTATATTACATATGTGGTGTTCTGGTCCACTGGACCCGAGGGTAATGAAAGTGTGGAAAAGTGTGTGTGTAGGTGAAAACAAGTAAAAATGAAACCAAAAGGTTTGTTGTGGGCTTTCACTCTGTCTTCCTCCTCCCTGGGCCTGCTGTTTCAACATAGCACCACGAACCTGTCTGTCTCCCTGCCTGTCTGCTTGTCTCCTGCTTTTCTCACACTCTTTACCCTTTGTAGTGTTTGAAACTACACAATGTCTTGCTGGGAACCTGCACAATGTTATTACAATACATTATTTTGATACATTATGTTGATACATTGTAAAAAAGTCAGTATTTTCCCACACTCTACCCCAGCCAGGTGCACATTGGGGGAGGGACACAACAAATAAATAGCTTTGCATGTGTGTCTCCTTACCACGTTCAATCAGTATGGCAAAAATAATCTCTGCTCAGAGGGCCTTGGAAAGAGAGAGAAGCTAGTTCCACTTTGGACATCTCGGCATACAATGCATTTGTCATCTAGATGGGGTTGAACCTAGATTGGAACAGAGGGAAGCTCCGTAGAAGACAGCTCTTTCTTGAGGAGCTGGGCAAGGCATTGGTAAGACCTCCAATTCAGAGGAAGCAACATATCCCAAGGACCCCAGCTTCTGCAGCAATCGTGAGGAGGATTCAGGAGGAGGACGCTGGTGCCCCATCCGCCCGACCCACAGAACCAACAACTCCAATAGCGGAACTAAGTGTGAGTGATGTTGTTGCATGTGTGTGTGTCTGACTCTCCTACCTTGGTCTGCTGTAACTATATATGTGAGTGAGTGAGATGTTAGTAAAATTCCTGAACTAAATATTTTCAACATTCCAGATTGCAGCCGGTAGCAACAAGAAGAAGTGCTGTGATCTGTGTGGACCCAAGAAGGACAGGAAGAAACAGTACACATGCATCAAGTGCAAGAATTACATTTGCAACACACACACAGTAAAACTCTGTCCCTCTTGTGGTGTGTAGATCAGCCTTCATTTGTTTTCAAAGGGGCTCATTTATCATTTCCATAAAATACTGTATGTCAAATTTGTCCTTTCAATTTGTTCAGTTCAAAGCAATAAACATCAATAGTGAAAAACAAAAGTGGAACATGGGTGTTTTTTTCTGTACACTACACTCTTAGAACAAAAGGTGCTATCTGGAACCTAAAAGGGTCCTTCAGTTAGCCCCATAGGAGAACCATTTGAAGAACCATTTTTGGTTCCAGGTAGAACACTTTAGCTTCCAGGTAGAACCCTATAGGTTCCATGTTGAGCCCTTTCTACAGAGGGTTCTAACCCAAAAGGGTTCTGATGGAACCAAAAAGGGTTCTCTTATGGGGACAGCTGAAGAACCCTTTTGGAACCCTTTTTTATAAGAATGTACACAGGTCCACGGAAGGTCTTCCCTGATTAGCACCTTAAAATACATCTGGAAGTTAATTGCTAGATTACAAACCAGCATTTTCCATAGGAGTCTTTGTTCATATCAAGCTTTGATAGGATTCCTGTATCACAGTTAATGCACTTGTAACGATTGTTCTCCTCCTCATCTGAGGAGGAGCAAGGATCGGACCAAAATGCAGCTGGTGATGAATACATGTTGATTTATTAAACAAGACGAAACACGAAGCACACTTGAATCACTACAAAACACCAAAACGATGTAGACAGACCTGAACATGTGAACTTACATATAACGCAAAGAACGCACACACGAACAGGAACAGACTAAACAAAAGAAACAGTCCCGTGTGGTAACAACACTGACACGGAAGACAATCACCCACAAACAAACGGTGTGAACAGCCTACCTTTTTATGGTTCTCAATCAGAGGAAACGTCAAACACCTGTCCCCGATTGAGAACCATATAAGGCTAATTACCAATGAACCTAAACATAGAAACACATAACATAGACTGCCCACCCAGCTCACGTCCTGACCAACTAAACAAAGCTAAACAAAGGAAAATAAGGTCAGGAACGTGACAGCACTGTAATGATAGTGAACTACCAGCCTCTTATGAGTCACACTGCCGTAATCATCTCTCTTACTGTAGCTAAGTCCCTGCGCTGGGTTTGTGACACTCGAGTGACACTTGATCTTCTTTTCCAATAAGCCTCTATGCCTTGTCCATTCGGAGTCTGTAATCTGTTTGTGTATTGGTGGCAGAAAAATGACAGTTTTGCATATGTTGCTGCCATGGAAATGCCAGCATCCCCAACCAAGTTGCTTTTGACCTTCTTTAGAACCAATCAAGCTCTCCCACTCCTCCAGATTGATAGCAAAGAGTCCGGGGAGTCAAGTCCACCTTTCAGAACCCAGAACAAGTAGTCTCCATTGGTTATAGCCTGCTGCTTTGCTGTCTTCTTAACAGTTCCAGCTAGAAACCCTTAGTTAAAGCCTGCAGTAGAGCGAATGCCTGAGCCTTATATTTCATATCTAAAATATATAGCTCTGGCTGATGCATTATCATGTGGTCATAATGCATTATAATGTAGTTAGAATACATTACCGTGTAGTTATCATGTTGGTTCCGTGTGGCTCAGTTGGTAGAGCATGGCGCTTGCAATTCCAGGGTTGTGGGTTCGAATGTGGGGAACAGTATGGGAAAAAAATTATGAAAATGTATGCACTTACTTACTGTAAGTTGCTCTGGAGAAGAGTGTCTGCTAAACGACTAAAATGTAAATGTAAAATAATGCATGATCATGCGGTTATAATACATTATCATTTGGTTATAATGCGTTGTCAGACTTGACATAAGCATGTATGAACCCCCCTATAATGTATTATTACTGTGCCATAATGATCCTGACTAAATAACAGCCATTTTGAGTCTGTGGTTTTTGAATCTCTCTCTCTCTCTTTCCATTCCTGTGCAATCAAGACTTTTAGAAAGTAGAGTGGCATATCGAGGTGTGGAGAAATAACATCAGAGCCAGGCTTTTGAAGCAGAGAAGAGTGGCTGGTCCTGGTTCATTCATTTCATTGATTCTTTGAGGCTACAGCTTAGAGAATTAATAAGATGCGTTTATTAGTGCACCCCTCATAATAAAGATGAAGAAAGCTATTGATTGATCTATTCTCGTCCTCTTCCTTTCCCCTTGTGATCGACAGCCCGTGTTGTTAGCCTGCTCAGTTATTGCCACATCAGTAGCTAGCTCATCACAGCGTTTGTTTATGTGGTGAAAACAAAATGGCCGACTTTCACGTCTTCACCTAGGGACTGACTGCTTTACCTTGCCTGGGGGGACAGGTGAAGGCAATTACTTAATATAGCAGTATTTGTCTGAAAATCGTCTGAAAAAGATCCATATATTGAGCTAATTTCCTTTCATGTTAGCCTGGGAAAGCTCTGAAAAGACGACTAGCATCGGAGGCAATTTTATCCGTACAATTTCAGTCATATCCCAAGGTTGCTGTCCAACCCAAATGTTCCAACTCAGGGGAACCAGCAACATTGTCCCTTTGTAGGAGGAGGTTGATGGTGGCAAATTAGCCGATTTTTGGTGCTGCCTGCGACAGAGCTTCTGTGTTGGGAATGGCTTTCCGGAACAACACACTCCACTCCACAGTAGCTGAACTGAGTAGTAATCTCAATGTGAGCTGACTGGCTGACAACCTCAACTCTGCTTCACTCTTCACTTACTTACCCCTTTAACCATCAAAGCTGCCTCTCCCACCCTCTTAAATACACGCACGCACGCACGCACGCACACACACACACACACACCTGATATTCAATTCAGATGGACAGCCAGTTCGTCAGCATGTCTACACCGACCCTCAACTGGGTTGAACAAAGAAAGCTGTTTGACCCATATAATGTAGCCTCCATTGTAGCCTGTTTGACCCATACATTGTAGCCTGTTTTACCCATACAATGTAGCCTGTTTGACCCATACAATGTAGCCTGTTCGACCCATAAAATGTAGCCTATCTGACCCACACAATGTAGCCTGTTTGACCCATACATTGTAGCCTGTTTTACCCATACAATGTAGCCTGTTTGACCCATACAATGTAGCCTATCTGACCCACACAATGTAGCCTGTTTGACCCATACAATGTAGCCTGTTTGACCCATAAAATGTAGCCTGTTTGACCCATACAATGTAGCCTGTTTGACCCATATAATGTAGCCTGTTTGACCCATACAATGTAGCTACTACTTCTTCCGACTAAGGTGATGAAAAGGGGCCCTTAAAGTCATTCTTCCCCCTCAGCAACAGGCATGTCTGTCAGGTGGAAGTGGTTGTTGTGTTGCCCTGCTGTGAAGTGTCTCCAGCCCCACCCACGGTGCCCCCAGCTTTGTCATCAGTTGGTACGTCCAGAGAAACAGAGACTGCTGGTCTGACTCTTGAGTCCCCTCAGGGCTTGATGAAAGAGGCTGTTGCATGGGAAACAATATCACCACATATAACAACACCCCAAACATACGGGTTCCTCAGCAGTAGTAACACAATCCAGTTCTAATGAATTAGACATGTTCCATTTTTTGTTGTTGGTGAAAGTGGGTTAAAGTGTGTAGTGAGTTATCAGCATTTCAATGTCAAATGCCCAGCTTGAAGAGCAACAAGGAATGTTAAAGGAGAGTCCTGTATTCATTTCACTCATCAGGCCAAACATGACAGCTGAGCTAAAGAACATTCTGGTCCCTGCCAGACAGACATGGGCCCATCTGTGAACTGAGAATAGACACAGTTTAGCTGGTGTCATCATAACAGTGAACCGCCTGGCTCGGGGAGAGATTCCAGCACACACACATAAACACACACACACACACACACACACACACACACACACACACACACACACACACACACACACACACACACACACACACACACACACACACACACACACACACACACACACACACACACACACACACACACACACACACACACACACACACACACACACACACACACACACACACACACACGGGGGGACACATGCATGCACACATGGACGTGCGGACAGATCGTGTGCACACACACATTGAGTGTATGTTCTGTGGCATACTGTAACCTACAGTCTGTCAGTCTTAGTTCTGAAGTGTGTGTGACGTTAGGGCTGTTAGATGTAGATTAGTATCACAAACCTTTACCAACACCTCAGGGATTGGCCTTCTGTGGTCCAAAGTCAGACCCTCAAATGGTGGTTAGAATCAGACACACAGACCAACTGTGTGTGTGTGTAGGCACATCTACACCCTTTTTCCTTTCCCTAAATTGAGTTATGAAAATTTGATCAGGATGTTAATGCATAAAAAAAGTGTTTGGGCACTCCCTCACTGTACCCCCAAAGCACTCTGGGTAATCGGGATGCTTCCATTTGTGCTCTGAACGTGAGGAGGGGCAGGGTTGTGGAGAGACAAACTCTCTGTCTATCTCTTACTTTCTTTCCTCCTCTCTTTCTCTCTCTCTCTCTCTCTCTCTCTCTCTCTGTCTCTATCTCTCTGTCTCTGTCTTAGTCTCTGTCTCTCTCTCTCATTTTCTTTCTTTCTTCCATTATCTCTCTCTCGGTGTCTCTGTGTCTCTGTGTCTCTGTGTCTGTCTGTCTGTCTGTCTGTCTGTCTGTCTGTCTGTCTGTCTGTCTGTCTGTCTGTCTGTCTGTCTCTCTCTCTCTCTCTCTCTCTCTCTCTCTCTCTCTCTCTCTCTCTCTCTCTCTCTCTCTCTCTCTCTCTCTCTCTTTCTTTCTCTCTTTCTCTCTCTCTCTCTTTCTCTCTTTCTCTCTTTCTTTCTCTCTCTTTCAGCTACAGGTTACTGTCCCAGTGACTCACCAAGACTTCTAGTCTGGTTGAACCAGACTGAACAATGCACTCTCCATTGTGGACAAAGTTTCAGTCTGCTTAACCAGGCTACCCACTCACTACCTGCAACTTTGCTTTTGTCTCCAAGACAAAGGCCTTGTTATCACCAGTAGCGTGACGTACAATACAGGCTATTCAAAAGTGGCGGGTGCTTATTAAACCTGAATGTTTGTGATTGAACAATACCCACTATCACCAGTATACTTTATGTATCCTTAGAAATGTCGGAACAATAGCAGAATATGATTGGGAAATAATTGCCCTTGCAGGTCCCCTCTCTGTGTCTCATCCTTGTACTTTGAACATTTTAATATCCAGTCTGAGCAGAATAATTAATAATAATTATTGTTCTGAATGCCAAAGTGGGGGCATCTCTCGGAGGAGGGGGGCATCTAATAAGTGGTGGGGTCAGATGAGTGTTTCTCGGCGGCTGATCCCCGTGTTGCAGGATGATGATGACATGATTCGCCACTAGATGGCAGCATTGTAACATCAGTTTAGAGCCTGGACGCTGTAACAAGTTGGCTTCACACTGTTCTAGTAAGAACACAGACAATATGAGGAGGGGATGTGTGGCTTTTCATAATCAGCATGTCTTATGAACACTAGTTTGGTGTACTCTTCCTCTTGGACAGCCAAGTGGTTGTCTATTGACAATAACACACAGTGCTTCAGTTCAGTGTCTATATAATCCTGTCTCTCTCTCTCTCTCTCTCGCTCTCTCGCTCTCTCGCTCTCTCTCAATTTAATTCATTTTAAGAGGCTTTATTGGCATTGGAAACAAAGCGAAATAAACAATACAAAATTAACAGTAAACATCTCTCTCTCTCTTTCTTTCTCTCTCCTCCTCTCTTTTCTGTCTCTTCTTTCTCTCTATCCAGTCCAGTGTGTTTCGGTATAGGTACATCTTCTTCTGTCTTCCTTTCCATCCTGCACTGGCACAACAATCTGCACACAACAGACTTAGAGCTGCGGTGCCCAGTGGAGTAGCCCCCAATTCAGCTCCTAATGGTTGATCTTTCTGCAAGAGGGACTGTTTAGCTTCCCTAATTAGAGAGCAAATGCTAAGCACCCGCCCCGGGTCCCTGAGTGGACTTAACAAACAGGCACCTCATTAAAAACAGGGGTTGGCTTTTAATTGTGTGGGGGCCATCAACCTCCCCTCGCTCCTCGCTCCCCCGGGATGGCGCCAATCATGAGAGAGAGAGGGGAAGGGAGGGAGAGAGAGCAAGCGAGAGTGAGGGCGAGGGAGGAAGAGAAAGGAAGGGAGAGAGACAGAATGTTCCACACCATAAAAAAAATCCCAAAAAGGGGACTGACTCAGAGGAGGAGGAGGTGGGTGGAGGAGTGTGGAGACTGAAGAGTGGACGAATGCAACTCCACTGGGCTTCACCACTGATGCAGCCACATCCACAGCATCCAGCCATGCTTTTACAGTCACAAGTAGAAAAGTATTCCCATTGATTTTGACCGTGCTCCAACATTGCACACTGGGAGCAGAATCACTAAGTGTGGTACTGCTAAACGGTGACGTCAGATGTACTTAGTCACTGTGTGATGGTAGTGTAGCCCTGGGAAATCATGTCATGAAGTGTGTTACTCTGACCTGACCTCCCAGAGAGACTTTCACAGTGTTAGTGGAGCCTCTTACCAGACCTCCTAGAGAGACTTTCACAGTGTTAGTGGAGCCTCTTACCAGACCTCCCAGAGAGACTTTCACAGTGTTAGTGGAGCCTCTTACCAGACCTCCTAGAGAGACTTTCACAGTGTTAGTGGAGCCTCTTACCAGACCTCCTAGAGAGACTTTCACAGTGTTAGTGGAGCCTCTTACCAGACCTCCCAGAGAGACTTTCACAGTGTTAGTGGAGCCTCTTACCAGACCTCCCAGAGAGACTTTCACAGTGTTAGTGGAGCCTCTTACCTGACCTCCCAGAGAGACTTTCACAGTGTTAGTGGAGCCTCTTACCAGACCTCCCAGAGAGACTTTCACAGTGTTAGTGGAGCCTCTTACCAGACCTCCCAGAGAGACTTTCACAGTGTTAGTGGAGCCTCTGACCTCCCAGTGAAAGTGGACTCTACGGCAGTCTAACAATCAGTCCAGGGTGAATCTACTGTATCTGGGAACCCCAGGTGGGCCTAGGAAACCTGCTGGGACAGGCTGTGAAGACAGCTGATCGTCTGCAATTAAATTAGCCTACTTTGGGGGCAATTGCAATTTTTCAGAAGTTGTGATATTGGGATAAAGTCCGAGGAGGTGTGGTATATTTAAGCAATAAGGCCGGAGGAGGTGTGGTATATGGCCAATATACCACGGTTAAGGGCTGTTCTCACGCACGACGCAACGTGGAGTGCCTGGACACAGCCCTTAGCCGTGGTATATTGGCCATGTACCACAAACCCCCGAGGTGCCTCATTGCTATTATAAACTGACTACCAATGTAATTAGAGCAGTAAAACTAAATGTTTTGTCATCCCCGTGGTATACGGTCTGATATATCACAACTGTCAGCCAATCAGCAATCAGGGATCGAACCACACAGTTTATAATGGCCATTATACAACGGCTAAGGGCTGTTCTTATGCGTGATGGAAGCGCAGTGCCTGGATACAGCCCTTAGCAGTGGTATATTGGCCCGATACCACCAACCCCAGAGGTGCCTTATTGCTATTATAAACTGGTTTCCAACACAAATAGAACAGTTAACAAGTAGTTTGCACCATACAGTTATATATTGTCTGATATACACATGATGGAAGGCTGTTTCAGCCAATCAGCATCCAGGAACAAAACTACTCGGTTTCTAATTTGAGTTTGCGCACTACCATCACACGTGGCTTTGTTAGAGAGAGGTAGAGTGAGTGGAGAGTGTGTGTGTGTGTGTGCGTGTGTGTGTACGCCCACCTGTGTGAATGAGCACCAGTTATGTATGAATCAGTTGTGTATGAATCAGTTGTGTATGAATCAGTTGTGTATGAATCAGTTGTGTATGAATCAGTTGTGTATGAATCAGTTGTGTATGAATCAGTTGTGTATGAATCCGTTGTGTATGAATCAGTTGTGTATGAATCAGTTGTGTATGAATCAGTTGTGTATGAATCAGTTGTGTATGAATCAGTTGTGTATGAATCAGTGGTGTATGAATCAGTGGTGTATGAATCAGTGGTGTATGAATCAGTTGTGTATGAATCAGTGGTGTATGAATCAGTTGTGTATGAATCAGTTGTGTATGAATCAGTTATGTATGAATCAGTTGTGTATGAATCAGTTGTGTATGAATCAGTTGTGTATGAATCAGTTGTGCATGAATCAGTTATGTATGAATCAGTTGTGTATGAATCAGTTGTGTATGAATCAGTTGTGTATCAATCAGTTGTGTATGAATCAGTTGTGTATGAATCAGTTGTGTATGCTCTGTCAAGGTCTGACCCTTCGACCCCTCCTCTCTCCATCTCACCCGAAGCTTGAATCTTTAAAGTGCAGATGGGAGCTGACAGTGGTTATTTCTCATCATGGCGCGGCAGGTTTATGTGTCACAAGAGCTCAATACACATTTGATAGAAGTGTATGGAGCCATTATGAATCCTAACACCCCTGGAAAGGCGAGCGGCCAGCTATCCGGGGACCTGCCAATACTGTCATGTTTTATACTCGTCCCGCCCTGGATGGGCTGGATCCACAGCTCTCAGTGGTGTGTGTGTCCCTGTGTGTGTGTGGTGTGTGTGTGCATGTGTGTGTGTGTGGTGTGTGCGTGTGTGTGTGTGTGTGTGTGTGGTGTGTGTGTCCCTGTGTGTGTGCATGTGATTGTGGGGTGTGTGCGTGTGTCTGACAAGTGTGAGACCACAGAGCAACGAACAGGGCTCAGAACGGGCACAACCCTGCTAGCACATCATGGAGCTATGAACCAGCAGGCCTGTCTGTCTGTGTCTGAATATCAGTTGCATCACTTCTGTTGAAACTGTATGTATCACCTTATACACCAACACATTAACACAAACACATTGCCTTTTTGCATCAGTTAGCGGACTTCATTAGTAGTTCATTCAAGGTGTAGGTAAAGCACGGACAAACCACGATCATGTCTGTTCCTATCAGAAATGATTATGTGGCTGTCAGCTTATGGTAAATAGCCACCATAAACCTATAGATCTTATGCAAACAACATCCATATTTTTCAAGTTAAGATGAGTCAACCTGTTATTCCATCTCAAACTAATGATTCACTGCCTGCTGCGCTAGAGTCTGGAAACCACAACGGTAAATATATCCAATCCAGTGGAGGCTGCTGTGGGAGGACGGCTCATAATAAAGGCTGGAACCGAGTACAATGGCTGGAATGGAGTGTATTAAATGGTATCAAACACGTGTTTGATATCATGTTTGATACCATTCCATTTACTCCATTCCAGACAATATTTTGAGCCGTCCTCCCCTCAGCAGCCTCCAGTGATCTCTGCATTTAAAAGTAACTAATTAATCTCAGCCCCAGAGGCATCACTGGATTGATGTTGTAATTACTATGACAAATATAAAAACATCGTCATATGTCAACACATTTCAACAAGCAAAATATTTAGTCAGTTAAGTGGACCGGTAAAACAACATTACATCTTCACCGGAATGTTCTGAATGTTTAATTGACTGGATAATTCGATCTATTAATGACTCAATGGAGAAGTGAGTAAAAAATGTATTGTCACGACTTCCACCGAAGTCGGTTCCTCTCCTTGTTCGGGCGGCGTTTGGTGGTCGGCGGTCGGTGTCACCAGTCTTCTAGCCATCGTCGATCCACTTTTCATTTGTTTTGTCTTGTTTTCCCACACACCTGGTTTTCATTTCCCTCATTAATCGTTGTGTATTTAACCCTCTGTTCCCCCCATGTCTTTGTGTGGAATTGTTTGTTGTAAGTGCTTGAGCACAGGTTGACTGGTGCGCGTCGGGTTTTGTACCCATGTTGGTCATTTCTTCATGCCGTTGGTTTTGAAATTAAACTGCTCCGGCTATTACCTAGTTCTGCTCTCCTGCGTCTGACTTCCCTGCCCCCAGTTACGCACCCCTTACATGTATAATCTAGAATATTGAAGAAGTTGTCCAAGGAGAGACACCTTCATGTGTAGGCTTTGTGTCTGAAGTGGTGTGGACTTCCATAACCTTATCCCAAGACTAATCGCTAATTAGACAGACGTCAAATAAAAAATCAAATCAAACTTTATTTGTCACATGCGACGAATACAACAAGTGTAGACTTTGCCATGAAATGCTTACTTACAAGTCCTTAACCAACAGATCAGTTCAAGAAGAAGAAAATATTTACGAAGTAGACTAAATTAAAAAGTAATAGTAAAAAGTAACACAATAAGAATAAAAATAACGAGGCTATATACAGGGGGCACCTGTACCGAGTCAGTGTGCGGGGGTACAGGTTAGTTGAAGTAATCTGTACATGTAGGTGGGGTGACGTGACTATCCATAGATAACAAACAAACAGCGAGTAGCAGCAGTGTACAAAAGGAAGGGGGGGGTCAATGTAAATTGTCCGGTGGCAATTTTATGAATTGTTCAGCAGTCTAATGGCTTGGGGGTAGAAGCTGTTAAGGAGCCTTTTGGTCCTAGACTTGGTGCTCCGGTACCGCTTGCCGTGAGGTAGAAGAGAAAACAGTCTAGAACTTGGGTGACGAGTCTCTGACAACTTTATGGGCTTTCCTCTGACACCGCCTATTATATAGGTCCTGGATGGCAGGAAGCTTGGCCCCAGTGATGTACTGGGCCATACTCACAACCCTCTGTAGCGCCTTACGGCCGAATCCTGAGCAGTTGCCATACCAGGCGGTGATGCAACCGGTCAGGTTTCTCTCGACGATGCAGCTGTAGAACCTTTTGAGGATATGGGGAGAAGCCAATTTTTTTCAGTCTCCTGAGAGCGAGAAGGTTTTGTCGTGCCCTCTTCACGACTGTCTTGGTATGTTTGGATTATGTTAATTGGGGCCTGTTCGGCCCACCTTTTCCTGAAGTCCCCGATTGTCACGTTCGTTATAAGGAGGTGACCAAAGTGCAGAGGGATGTGAATACATCTTCTTTAATGCCAACGAAGAACAATAAACAAACTAATTCAAAATAACAAAACAAAGGTGAAGCTAAATATAACGAGTGCAGACATGCAACATCACATAGACAATAACCCACAAACCAAACTGGAAAATGGAAACCTAAATAGGATCCCCAATCAGAGACAACGATAAACAGCTGCCTCTGATTGGGAACCTATCTAGGCCACCATAGACCTACATGATGCCTAGAGTACACACACACACCTAGACATACCAAAACCCTAGACCAGACAAAAACACACATACCACCCTCGTCACACCCTGACCTAACCAAAATAATAAAGAAAACAAAGATAACTAAGGTCAGGGCGTGACACCGATCAACTCCTTTGTCTTGCTCACATTGAGGGAGAGGTTGTTGTCCTGGCACCACACTGCCAGGTCTCTGACCTCCTCCCTATAGGCTGTGTCATAGTTGTCTGTGATCAGGCCTACCACTGTTGTGTCGTCAGCAAACTTGATGATGGTGTTGGAGTCGTGTTTGGCCACGCAGTTGTGGGTGGACAGGGAATACAGGAGGGGACTAAGTACACACCCCCAAGGGGCCCCAGTGTTAAGGATCAGCGTGGCAGACGTGTTGTTGCCTACTCTTAACACCTGGGGAAGGCCCGTCAGGAAGTCCAGGATCCAGTTGCAGAGAGAGGTGTTTAGTCCCAGGGTCCTTAGCTTAGTGATGTGCGTCATGGGCACTATGGTGTTGAACACTGAGCTGTAGTCAATGAACAGCATTCTCACATAGGTGTTCCTGTTGTCCAGGTGAGAAAAGGCAGTATGGAGTACGATTGAGATTGTGGCATCTGTGGATCTGTTGGGGCAGTATGCAAATTGGAGTGGGTCTAGAGTGTCCGGGAGGATGCTGTTGATGTGAGCCATGACCAGCCTTTCAAAGCACTTCATGGCTACCGACGTGAGTGCCACGGGGCAATGTCTGGTGCATGAGATAAACAATGTATTTCATACAATCCAAAGGAATTTAGGGAAACAGGCAGATGAATAGGAATATTTACCATGTGAATAAGTGAATAATATGACTGAGTCGTGCTGGTTTGTATAGTGTTATTCATGTGGCTATACGAGCCTATTAGATCATGGCTAAACTGAAGGTATGACTTGCCTGACACTAGGGTGACTTGTAACCCCATTAAAGCATTTACAATTGTATGAATGACCCTGGATGACACCGGATACATTAACCTATAAACAAACACACAAATGTACTCATTCACATGCACAGGCACGCACGCACACACACATACACACTTCTCACCACCCTGCATCAAAAACAAATGATCTCTCCACAATGCAATGCCCGAGGACAGTGCACAATCCAGCTCCACACATCCAGGCTCAGTTGTGATATTTCCTTGCTAGTACACATGAATAGATTCCTCTTTTGATACATGTGTTGTCTATGTCTAGTCCCTTTCCTCTCAAACAGCCCACCGATATGTAATATCCTCTGTCTGTGTGAGTCACCACCGCCTAGCGAAGCACAGCGCTCCTCTTCCCCTCGTCTTTCCTTCCTGTTTGGCTGCAGGTACATTGAAGTGCCTTAAATTCTCCTTAGGGCCACGTCAGTATTTTCACCCATCGGGGGGCTGACTAACGACTGGCGGATGTGGCGGTGGCGCTGGCCATGACGAGGGATCCGTCATGCTTTAGAAGGGCGATTTCTAGACGGCGGTTAAGTCAGCCTGAATAGAGGCCTCTTGCTTATCCTCTTGAAGGCCGCTATTGATCTGAGAGTGGCTGGGAATCACGAGAGACGTGGGGGAAATCGTAAGGTGAAGCATTGTGTGGCTGGAGGCTAGAGGATGGAGGCCCTTGAAGAGAGAGCCCCCCCATGTTTGGTTCCCTGTCGTGCGGCCCGGGCTAAATGTGCTTGACCTCCAGCGTGAGAGCCTTCTCATCCTCTCGTCTCTAACAAGCTCTCCTCCGCCATCTTACTGCTCATTATGAGCCACTATATGGATTAAGATTACAAGAAAAGCCAACCAGTGGCGGATCACTAAGGGCACTGTTGAGTATAACGATACTGTGATGTTATGCCTGCGGGTCTACTGTATGAATGAGCATGAATCAGACCTGGGCGGAATATAGTATGTAATTGAAATAGTTGAAATAGAGTGTGCTTGACCTAGCTAAGCAGTCACAATAGAACCAATGGAACAGTCCTCAACAGTGCAAAACATTGCATTCCCACCAAGTTAAATCAAGTACACCTGTTCCTTAGATAGTTGACATGTGTATTTGAACTCAGGTTTGGTATGAATTGTAAACAATCCCCGCTAGAACATGAACATGACCCCTGCTATAATAACCCCACACAACCAGTCCACCTCTCCCTCCTTCCTTATTTTCTGACCCCATGACCCCTGCTATAATAACCCCATACAACCAGTCCACCTCTTCCTCCTTCCTTATTTTCTGACCCCATGACCCCTGCTATAATAACCCCATACCCCTCCAGAAGTGATGAGTGATCCAGAGACAAGGCTCCCTCTGTGTCCATCCACCCCTCCAGAAGTGATGAATGATCCAGAGACAAGGCCTCCTCTGTGTTCCATCCACCCCTCCAGAAGTGATGAGTAATCCAGAGACAAGGCTTCCTCTGTGTTCCATCTACCCCTCCAGAAGTGATGAGTAATCCAGAGACAAGGCCTCCTCTGTGTTCCATCCACCCCTCCAGAAGTGATGAGTAATCCAGAGACAAGGCCTCCTCTGTGTTCCATCCACCCCTCCAGAAGTGATGAGTAATCCAGAGACAAGGCCTCCTCTGTGTTCCATCCACCCCTCCAGAAGTGATGAGTAATCCAGAGACAAGGCTCCCTCTGTGTTCCATCCACCCCTCCAGAAGTGATGAGTGATCCAGAGACGAGGCTCCCTCTGTGCTCCACGTACCCCTCCAGAAGTGATGAGTGATCCAGAGACAAGGCCTCCTCTGTGTTCCATCCACCCCTCCAGAAGTGATGAGTGATCCAGAGATAAGGCTTCCTCTGTGTTCCATCCACCCCTCCAGAAGTGATGAATGATCCAGAGACAAGGCCTCCTCTGTGTTCCATCCACCCCTCCAGAAGTGATGAGTAATCCAGAGACAAGGCCTCCTCTGTGTTCCATCCACCCCTCCAGAAGTGATGAATGATCCAGAGACGAGGCTCCCTCTGTGTTCCATCTACCCCTCCAGAAGTGATGAGTGATCCAGAGACAAGGCTCCCTCTGTGTCCATCCACCCCTCCAGAAGTGATGAGTGATCCAGAGACAAGGCCCACTGACCCGGCATAAGTGTTTTACCAGCATGGGTATGCACTGACACATCCCCCCACATCACAACTGTCTGGCTCAGGCGCTGTCTATGTCTGCAGTTGTAATCTAACCCCTTACTATGACTTTTCATGCTGAGCGACTGGGGAACTATAAAGGTATTGTTCCTGGATCGAAATTAGAAAGCAGGAAATCAGTTGATCAGATGAACAACTAAAAAAGATATTTGGTCACATATGAAGCGTTAGTGTGTAATATGTGGTCCCTATTCATACAGTACCAGTCAAAAGTTTGCACACATCTACTCATTCCAGGGTTTTCTATATTTTACTATTTTCTACATTGTAGAATAATAGTGAAGACATCAAAACTATGATATAACAATGCCAAGAGTGTGTAAAGCTGTCATCAAGGCAAAGGGTGGCTACTTTGAAGAATCTAAAATCTAAAATCTATTTTTTATTTGTTTAATACTTTTTGGTTACTACATGATTCCATATGTGTTATTTCATAGTTTTGATGTCTTTGCTATTATTCTACAATGTAGAAAACAGTAAAAAATAAATGAGTAGGTGTTTCCAAACTTTTGACTGGTACTGTATAAATATTAGGACAAGCAATGTCGGAGTGGCATTGACTAAAATACAGTAGAATAGAATACAGTATACACATATGAAATGAGTAACACAACATGTAAACATTATTAAAGTGACCAGTGATTCCATGTCTATACAGCCCGACAGCCCGACAGCCTCTAAGGTGCAGGGTTGAGTAACCGGGTGGTAGCCAGCTGGTGGTGGTTATTTAACAGTCTGATGGCCTTGAGATAGAAGCTGTTTTTCAGTCTCTCGGTCCCAGCTTTGATGCACCTGTACTGACCTCGCCTTCTGGATGGTAAATGGGGTGAACAGGCCTTGGCTCGAGTGGCTGATGTCCTTGATGATCTTTTTGGCCTTCCTGTGACATGGGTGCTGTACAGTTGAAGTCGGAAGTTTACATTCACCTTAGCCAAATACATTTAAACTCAGTGTCACAGTTCCTGACATTTAACCCTAATAAAAATTCCCTGTCTTAGGTCAGTTAGGATCACCACTTTATTTTAAGAATGTAAAATGTCAATAATAGTAGAGAGAATGATTTCTTTCAGCTTTTATTTCTTTCATCACATTCCTAGTGGGTCAGAAGTTTACATACACTCAATTAGTATTTGGTAGCATTGCCTTTAAATTGTTTAACTTGGGTCAAACGTTTTGGGTAGCCTTCCACAAGCTTCCCACAATAAGTTGGGTGAATTTTGGCCCATTCCTCCTGACAGAGCTGGTGTAACTGAGTCAGGTTTGTAGGCCTCCTTGCTCGCACACGCTTTTTCAGTTCTGCCCACAAATTTTCTATGGGATTGAGGTCAGGCCTTTGTGATGGCCACTCCAATACTTTGACTTTGTTGTCCTTAAGCCATTTTGCCACAACTTTGGAAATATGCTTGGGGTCATTGTCCATTTGGAAGACTCATTTGCAACCAAGCTTTAACTTCCTGACTGATGTCTTGAGATGTTGCTTCAATATATCCATATACTTTCCATTCCTCATGATGCCATCTATTTTGTGAAGCGCACCAGTCCCTCCTGCAGCAAAGCAACCCCACAACATGATGCTGCCACCCCTGTACTTCACGGTTGGGATGGTGTGCTTCGGCTTGCAAGCCTCCTCCTTTTTCCTCCAAACATAACAATGGTTATTATGGCCAAACAGTTCTATTTCTGTTTCATCAGACCAGAGGACATTTCTCCAAAAAGTACAATCTTTGTCCCCATGTGCAGTTGCAAACCGTAGTCTGTCTTTTTTATGGTGGTTTTGGAGCAGTGGCGTCTTCCTTGCTGAGCGGCCTTTCAGGTTATGTCGATATAGGACTGGTTTTACTGTGGATATAGATACTTTGTACCTGTTTCCTCCAGCATCTTCACAAGATCCTTTGCTGTTGTTCTGGGATTGATTTGCACTTTTCGCACCAAAGTACGTTCATCTCTAGGAGACAGAACGCGTCTCCTTCCTGAGCGGTATGACGGCTGTGTGGCCCCATGGTGTTTATACTTGCGTACTATTGTTTGTACAGATGAACGTTGTACCTTCAGGCATTTGGAAATTGCTCCCAAGGATGAACCAGTCTACATTCTTTTTTTCTGAGGTCTTGGCTGCTGATGTAAATTAGCCTATCAGAAGCTTCTAAAGCCATGACATAATTTTCTGGAATTTTCCAAGCTGTTTAAAGGCACAGTCAACTTAGTGTATGTAAACTTCTGACCCACTGGAATTGTGATACAGTGAATTATAAGTGAAATAATCTGTTTGTAAACAATTGTTGGAAAAATTACTTGTGTCATGCACAAAGTAGATGTCCTAACCGACATGCCAAAACTATAGTTTGTTAACAAGAAATTAGTGGAGTCGTTGAAAAACGAGTTTTAATGACTCCAATCTAAGTGTATGTAAACTTCCAACTTCAGCTGTGGTGTCCTGGAGGGCAGGCAATGTGCCCCCAGTGATGCGTTGGGCAGACCGCACACCCTCTGGAGAGCCCTGCAGTTGTGGGCGGTGCAGTTGCCGAACCAGGCGGCGATACAGCCCGACAGGATGCTCTCAACTGTGCATCTGTAAAGGTTTGTGAGGGTCTTGGGTGCCAAGCCAAATTTCTTCAGCCTCCTGAGGTTGAAGAGGTGCTGTTGCGCCTTCTTCACCACACTGTCTGTGTGGATGGACTATTTCAGTTGTCAGTGATGTGTACGCCGAGGAACTTGAAGGTTCCTTCTCCACTGCTGTCCCGTCGATGTGGATTGGGGGATGCTTCCTCTGCTGCTTCCTCTGCTGTTTCCTGAAGTCCACGATCAGACCTTCGTTTTGTTGAAGTTGAGGGATAGGTTAGTTTCCTGGCACGACTCTGCCAGGGCCCTCACCTCCTCCCTGTAGGCTGTCTCGTCATTGTTGGTAATCAGGCCTACTACTATTGTGTCGTCTGCAAACCTGATGATTGAGTTGGAGGCCTGCGTTACCACGCAGTCATAGGTGAACAGGGAGTACAGGAGGGGCTGAGCAAGCACCCTTGTGGGGCCCCTGTGTTCTCAACCGGCGGTGTCTTGGAGCAGCCTCTGGGATAAGTTCAATGCCCTGGGGGGTGAGAAAAAAGGATCTAATTCGGGAAAGTCGTATTCCTGGTCGTAATGCTGGTGACTTAAACATTCTGGGCTAATAATGTAAGAAATAACACACAAAACAAAATGCTGCAGAGCTGCCATGTCTGTCGGTGCCATCTTGCTGTTACTAAAGGGCAACCAAAAGATGCTATAACAACAAAGTTAGAGCCATGGTAATTACAGTAGGGCTGATATCTCTGGTCATCCCATGAGAGAGAGTTCGAGAGGATGTTGTACACAGACATGTCTTTCTGAAAACAACACCACAAACAAGCAAACCACATGATGTTACACACACACACACACACACACACACACACACACACACACACACACACACACACACACACACACACACACACACACACACACACACACACACACACACACACACACACACACACACACACACACACACACACACACACACATAGTACATAACCAATAGCAGCTAGTCTCCTGTCAACTCCTGTCATTGGCTGGGAGTGGGTCTCATCTCCTTTCTACTCTGTTTCTATGTGCATCAGTATTGCCGACGGCGTGTTAGTCACCGAGGAGGCTGTATCCTACAGTGATCTGTGTGTCAGCTTCATTTCCATGTGTGACAATGCGGCGAGTGCCGAGCATGTCCCTGGACACCTGCACGGCCACGGACGCTGAGCTGGTAGCAAGTACACAGCATACTGATCAGCGCCCTGACGGTGGCTCTGCCATACCCAGGAACAACCAATGGAGAACAAGGAGATATCATAGTATTGCACAGGCTATGATTAGTAGCCTGAGTGCCAGTCTGTTTGTGCCATCATGCCATCTCCCTGTGACTCATTGTCATGCCTAACAGAGGTTTGACAATGACAGCGATGGAGTTGAGCACCAACAGATCTGGAACCAGGCTAATGGTTGGGCCCAGTTGTTCCTGGGCAGGTCACATGGTAAGGGAGAAACTTCTAGTTCTAGCGAGGATCTGACTCACAGGATACAGGTCAAGTAACAGGTCAAATGACCAGTGTTGGATACCTATACCCATTTGTTTGTTTTTCTAAATTGAAAAACAGAAAGACAGGTTGTTTCACTATGTTATCTGTGGTGTGAATGACCCATATCATCCTAGTTACATGGTGCTGGAGTTTTATCATTTGCTCCCGAGTGGTGCAGCAGTCTAAGGCACTGCATCTCAGTGCAACAGGTGTCACTACAGTCCCTGGTTCGAATCCAGGCTGTTTCACATCCGGCTGTGATTGGGAGTCCCATAGTGCAATGCAGAACTGGTCCAGCGTCGTCTGGGTTTGACCACGGTTGGCCGTCATTGTAAATAAGAACTTGTTCTTAACTGACTTGCCTAGTTAAATAAATCAAAATCATTATTATGATAGTGTTTCTGTAGCCTACTCAGACATTCATATTCAGGGGATAGAGGATACTCCTGCACTACTTGTGATTTCAGGTCCACTCAACCAAACTATACTGTCTTCCATATCTACTCTCAAGGCTTTTAGTTTTCAGACTCCAAACTGTAAATATTCTCCCCAATATATTCTATTCCCTTGAAAAGTAAAACTCTGGATTCAGTGAAGATCTTTTATTTAAGGTCTCAGTGCTGGATGTGAACTAGGACACCGTGGAGTCACCACCAGCTACTGTGGAAACCCTATCAAACGGTGAGGTTGTGACTGGCATTTTTGGCATTTAGCTTTCATTGTTTACCTCTCACTTGATATGTTGTCAGTTGAAGCTTTGAAGTTCACACAACCGCGCCATCTTGTCTTCCTCCTGCAACAGACAGGCTTGGTTAGGCAGAAGGAATTATGGGTAATATATCCCACACACGAGTACAAATATTTCAATTGTATAAACAGGGAGAGAAAACACTGAATTTTGGATGGAGTCAGTCACAAATTACCATGCTTGGTATACACCTCCATTTTTCCTTGGCCAAGGAGAGACCCAAATAGGGCACTGCATATATATTTGCCTGAGGGAAACATGAATTTTCAATAATAGACCATGTGTGTAGAGAGACTGACACACACACCTGGTCTCTGGAGTTACAGGAGGCTTCCCTGACATTGACTAAGGATAAACCAATCCAACACACATATACACACGCACGCGCACACACACGCACACACAAAACGTATGGATAATAATCCCCCCATCATTGACAGTGTCAGTTAGCAGGTATTTGGACGGGGTTCTCCAGCATTCTGCTCTATTTCCAGTAAGCTTTCCTCCCGTTGTGGGTGCTGGTACTGTTTATATTTAGTGCAGGAACTCCACAATACATTTTGAGCTAGTATTCTGTAAGAGAAACAGGAACTCAAGCAGTACACAGTGTGGAAAATGATCGATCACATCTCGATCTTTCCCTAACCCTTTGGAATGATACATTTTAAGAAAAAGACGACTCTTTACATGCAACTAGTAAAGAATGTGTTGCATTTACGCTTTCCTGTCAAGTCTTCATCAAAAACCACAACACAACGACCAGAGAAGGCTACATTTTAACCATGATTCTTTTATCCTCTGACCACACTGAGAAACGGAACACAATTTCATTCTTCTGATTTATTTTTCATTCCGTTTTAATTAGCGATGGCCCGGACCGACATTTTCCTGGTGCGTTCAGCCGTTGTCTTTTGTCTTGCCGAGCTCATTTCTAGGGGCATGCTAATGAGCCTCAAATGATATGCCGGTTTAATTATCATAACAAAAACCCTCTAATCTTACCCAATTCCCCTGTTACGTGGGAAGTGGTGCAATTAAGCTCAGTGGAGAATCTTCCCTTGCATTCATAATTCCAGGAAATATCTCTAGAGGGAAAATAAATCACATATTAGACCTGGAGTGAAATATTACGCTGAATGATACGTGACTGCTGTGTTGTTGTATGAATATCGTGTCTTATATCGAAGGCATGTCAATTTAATTCTGCAATTTTTTAAATTCTCTCCTGCGATATGCCAATTGTCAACAAGATAATCAATTTAAACAACCTCATTACACCCTTTTTTGATTTTCAGTTCTTATGAAGACTAAACCAGAGACAGGGTTTGAAATTGCATTTTTCTAAACCCTCTTTTTTGTCCCATGCAATAATTTACAGTAATTTAGAAAGAACTGAAACAAACCGAGCTCAGAGTGCTAAAGGTGTTTATGTCTTTGTTACTCCTCTCTCCCTCTCTCCACTCCTCCTCCCTCTCTCCATTCTTCCTCCCTCTCTCCATTCTTCCTACAGCTGATTGCCTTCGATCAGGACTGCTGAGGGCGACTCGAGGCCCAGACTCCTGCTCTTGATTGGCCAGTGATTACATCTCACTCCAGGGCCTTGGCTCTGGCCCGCTCTCGGCATCCCAGGACTCCAATGACTTCCCCGATCCCCTACCCGCCTAGCCCCCATCCACCCCGCCCACCCCGGCTGCAGCCGGCACCCTGATGACCCCCCGCTGGATCGCTGATGGCTCTGCTGCCACCCCGCCGCCCCCCTGCCGTCATCCTCTTCGTCTTCAACATCCTGGAGCTGGGAGAGGTCGGGGAGGATGGTGTGTGGAATAGGGCTGACTGTTTATGTACCAGTGTTTACATGCTGGGTTCTGTAGACATGGGTGTGACCGGGATGCTCTGGTCTTGATTATGTCAAATATAAAGACATGGAAGAAGGGAGACTGCTGTGAAGATGGACAGTGAAAGTGAAGATTGAAATAAATGTGTTATTCACAAGAGATGTGGATAGCAGGCTACGTTTGGAAAGTTTTCCCACTGAAATATGTAGAGTTAAGCAATTAGATGATTTGAAATGTCAAGTAATTAAAATGTCTTCCTCTAGGAATTTAAGAGCCGCTCCATATCCCGACACTGTAGCATTTTCTGTTCCACATCAAGTAGTAGGGCTGACACACAAACTATTGTGCTATTGTGGCTTTAACACTTCATTTGTTGGGGAGAGCTGTTGTTTATGCTCTGTTCTGTGTTGGACTGTGATG